>NW_017728992.1:1830973-1835598 GCF_001723915.1 Gavialis gangeticus
TAATTCTATTTAATCAGCCTATTTCCCCCTACTTCTTGCCTCCTCACTTTAATTGTTCAAAGTATTTCCAGGAAAAGTTATCCTGCGTTTATAAGTCTTTCTTCACAACACCATATCTTTGTTTCTGGCCTAGATATTCGTTGCAGAAGCTGTGACCAAGAAGATGTAGAAGAGGTCACTATCTATTCTTAGTGTGAACTGTTTTACCTATTCTGTGTTACCAACATGGATAGGTCCAATGTGGGGTAAGAGAAAGCCTGTTGACTTCTCCCTACTTTCCAACAACAGGTCTCTCACCGGGGAAGCTACGTGGTAGCTCATTTCTTCCTTTAAGTGGTCTGTTTTGAGGCTTTTGGAGAGACCAGAAAGCCCCCTTTCAACCAGTACCTATAAAACTTGATTCTTGAGGACAGAGGTGGCTTGTCAAGAAAGCAAAGGGTCATGGTGAATACTCAGTCAGAGACTGGCCATTGAATCAGGAGCACATACTCACTGGAATCTTTATGTTGTGATAGGGCGCATCTACACGAGTGCATTTACTGTGCAATAACTGAAATTACTGCACAGGATGGGCATGCATCTACACATGCACACCCATAATGCACAGTAAATATGGCAAATTATGCCAACTGGAGCATAAATTTGATACCTGCATCATGCAGGTGTCAAATTTATACCCAATTAGTAATGCACATGTAGACACCTTACTGCATAGTAACATTGTGTGTGGACTGATTTGGGACTAACTTTAGTCCCAAATCAGTCTACACACCTTTAATGCACTTTAATGACTGCACATGCGGATGCCGGCCTATTCCTGCTTACTGTGCAGTACCCTACTGTACAGTAAATTTAAGCCAGTGTAAATGCATGTGGAGACATGCCCAGATTGTAGCCATTTCAAACTAAGCCACCCCTATAATTTAGTTATTAGTTGAATCCAAGAGTGGAAGGGGGCTCTTTTCTAGTTTCTATCTGTAGAATTGAAACAGGTCATGGAACATGGGAGCCACCAAATCTGAACCATGCTGTGACTCAGCCTCAAAATCAAACTGCAAAGCCTTTCACTGTATTTGCATTTGAATACAACCACCCTGGCTGATATCTGAATTTAGTGATTTAGACATGGCTCATAGTTGTTGGCATCAGTTGATTTTCCTGGGTTCTTCAGTCCACTTATGAAGGTGTCACAACCATCCTTATTCTCTTTACCTAATCACATATGCCCCACCCTGGTTCATCCTGCTCTTCAGAGAGGACAGACTCAGTGGGGCATTACTAAAAAAATTAAACGTTTTAAAGATGAAAACAAATAAACATGCACTACAGAATAACTGACCATTGAGAATGAATTTGGCATTTAGCACATTCATGCAGCTGTGGGATCACTCCAGTACAAATCAAGAAAGATGTTTGGAACCTGTAATACCTGCACCCTGATTGACAATCCTAAGAGCAACCACTGAGAGCAAAGGACTTCATTTATGGCCATTGGCGATGCATAGGGAGTGCACGCAGGTGCACGTGCATCCCCTGAGATTGGCTGTGCACCCCCTGGAAGTGCCAGTCACAAAACCGGAAGTGCCAGTCCTTGCCATCAGCGATCGGTGGCTGGGGGACCACCCCCAGTCGGCAATCTGGTGCCCCCCCCCAGACTTGGGAGGCATCAGTCACCCATGTTTCTGGCCAAAGAACTTGCACAATTTGATACTGACATTACTGCACTTAGTGAAACCAGATGCTCCAGAGGGCCACATCGCAGAACATGGTGGTGGCTACATGTTTCTTTGGAAAGAAAAAGACAAAAACAACAGAGACATCCACAGCTATCAAGACCAAAATTGTTACTCAAATGCCAGTGTCCAATTCACATCAAACAAGCATCTCAGGACCCTTTGTCTTCAAATGCCCAACAGACAACATACAACAGTCACCAGTGCATATGCCCTGACCTCTGATGCAGATGATGAAGAAAAAAGAATTCTGTTCTAAACTTGACTAAGTCCTATCATCTGTTCCCAAAGAAGAAAAAAGAATTTTTCTTGATAATTTCAATGCTAGAGTGGGCAGGGACTCTGAGATATGGATCACTAGGAAACAAACGAATAGGGAAAGTCAGTTCAAATGGAATTCTTCACCTAAACAAGTGTTCAGAACATGATCTTATCACAAACTGATCATTCCACCAAAGCAACAAATGGAAGACATCATAGATACACACGTGCTTAGAACACTGGCACCTCATTGACTATATCATAGTGCATGCCTCGGACCGTTGTGACAGTCATATCACAAGAGCTATGACCAGCACAGATGACTTTTGGATGGGTCATCATTTTGATACATTATGTCATGCCCATTCATATTATCCCAAAATGATGAAAACGGAAGAAACAAGCAACGAAGAAGTACAATGTCAAGTGCTTGAAAATCATCATCTCCAGCAGTGCCTCTGACGTCCCTGATGATCTCAACACCATTGATCACTGGGACAGCCTCAAGAAAGGCATCCATGACACATGCAAAGAATCTCTAGGCTTCCCCGCAAAGAAACTTCATCCCATTAAATCCATCAATTCATCAAAATGCCTTGAAAGCCAATAAGCAGATGAAGAACAACAAAATATGTAGTCCTGGTGGAATACCAGCTGAACTTTAAAGGCAAGGTGGAAAAAAGCTCTCTTACCAACTACATTTCATTGTTATGAAAATCTGGAAACATGAAGAGATTCCCAGTGATTTGAGAGATGACAGAGGTATTACCATATTCCCAAAAAGGATATAGGCTGGTTTACAGCAATTCCTGTAGTATTGAACTTTTATTCATAGTTGGGGAAATTCTCAGTCACATACTCCTCAGTAGACTCACTTTCCTCACTGAGGATATTCTACCCAACTCTTAATGTAGTTTCAGATCACTCAGAGGAACAATACATATTACAGATATGTTGCTAGACAACTGCAGAAGTGCTGCAAGCAACATCAAAATCTTTATATGGCCTTCATTGACCTGACTAAGGCCTTTGATTCAAACAACAGAGGGGCCCAATGGAAGATCCTGATGAGATTTTTTACAATTGTCAGAGTCCTTCATGATGACATGAAAGCAACCACACTAAGCAATGGCTTGGAAATGGGCCCCTTCACTATTAGAATCAGGGTCAAGCAAGGGTGTGTAATTGTACCAACCTATTTTTTCATCTATACTGCACCCATTCTGTATCTTATTGTTTCCATCTAGAGTCAGCATCCAGTATTTCAGGAACATGAATCTCTTTAACATCAACTAGTTATGTTCCAAATCCAAGGTAACCAACCATTATTGATCTTCAATAGGCTGATGATTGCATCATACATGCCCACTCAATTGAAGAGATCCAGCTTACTCATGAAAATTATGAAATACTTGAACTTACTGAAAACTTCACAGAAACAAACATCCTTTACCAACCAGTGCCAAACCAACTAGCTGCTCCTCCATGTTTTACAATTGCAGAGCAATCCTTGGAAAACGTTGATCATTTCCCCTAAGCAGGTAGCTACCTTTCCCAAAAAGTAAATATAGATGATGGTATTCAATACCAGATAAAATCTGCCAGTGCTGCCTTTGGATGTTTTCCAAACTATATCTTGACATCAGGACCCAGACCAAACTTTTTGTCTACCAGGCTGTTGTCATGCCCACTGTTGTATGGGTGCAAAACTTAGGGCATCTTTACACATGCTCTGGGGTGGAGGGCACTTTAATTAAAGCTGCTCGCAGGAGCTGTTCTAATTAAAGTGCCAACAGCATCTCAGGTATTCAGTTCTCCAGACTTTGAAATGGTGGCGGGGGCACTTTAACTAAGTGGCAATGGACGCATTCAATGAGCTTTAGTTAAAGCACCCCTGCCACCATTTTGAAGCATGGGGACACTGAATACACGACACCAAGGCTGCTAGAGTGTGATAATTAGCATATTTAGCAATATATCAATGTGGAAGGAGAGGTCTTGGGAATGGAGGGAAGCCTGAGGGTAACCCCTCACCCCAGCTTACCTCAGGCAGAACAGGAAACACTGTCAGAGACTGGAACACCACACTTCCAGAACCAGTGCTTAGTCTGGATGATGGTGATGAAACCCAGAGAGGTACTCTCAGCCCTGAAAAGGGGCAGCCTGGGAGAGACTGTGGCATCATGGCAGAGGAGATGCTAGAGAATTCTCCTGCCTGAGCCTGCTTGCAGCCAACTGTGGAGAGAGGGCACATGGCAAGGACAGACAAAGGTGGTCGGAGGACCACCAACCAGCTGGAGGATGACTGACAGAGTGCTGGGGGTGGCATGCCAGAGAAGGCTGAAGCCCTGGACTGAAGCAGGTACCTAGGGAGATGGGTGGTATGCAGCTCACAACAGGGACAATCAATCTGGTCAGTGTGCGTTTTGGGGGGGGGGGGGGTTCTTCGAATTGTTTTACTCATTTTGGGGACTGTAAGGTAAACTGATAGAAAGGATCAACCCTGGGTAAATGAAGAGACTTGAGTTCGTCTGTGATTCTGGTTCTCTGTGGGACTGTTAAAGGAGGGAGTTGATTGGGGATGTGGGCAAGCTAGAAGGGAGAAATAGGCTACACTCAGACCTAGACAGG
>NW_017728992.1:1840598-1855170 GCF_001723915.1 Gavialis gangeticus
GTTGATTGGGGAGGAGGGAGGGAGATTGACTCCAAAGACAATGCCTGCTTGCCAAATTGCTTCCTGTTTGTTCTGGGACCGTTAAAATGAATTGATTGGAGTTCACATTGACAACCCATCAGTTAACTCACAATAGGGGATGAACCCGTGTTGAACTACTAGTCAAAATTCAGATCACCCAACTGAGGGGCTTTGTTGGGGTCCAGCAGAAGGGCTGGACGTAGATCCTAGGTGGTCTGGATAGGACTGTCATATGCAGCCCAGGGGAGTTGTGCCCAAGATAGAAGCTCTCAATAACATTGAGGAAGTGGTAAGGGAGGGGCTAAGGGGATGTGGAGCCCGATGAAGAAATTCCTCCAACAGGCCCCGATGCATCACCCAGCAGAATCAGTTCCCTAACTGAGGTAAAATCAAAGTAATGGCAGGTGAGAAAATAATATCAGACTGTGGCTGGGGGGATAGTGTCACCCCTTCCACATCCTGACGTCATTTGTTGGGAAGATACTAGGCTGCAAGGGGGCCTAGGCCTTACAGCACTTACCCCCAACAATCATAAACACCTGAAAGCTTTGGAACATTACCACTAGTGATGTCTTCTGAAATCTTCCATATGAATTAGAAAGACAGAAGAATGAATGCCAGTATTCTAGCTCAAGTGCTTTAATTAGTGTGGCTTCAAGAGCTTTAGCTGAACAAGATAAAGTTGAATGGGCTTTAGTTAAAGCGCCCCTGCTGCCATTTTTCAGCGCAAGGACACTGATACACATGATGCTAGAGTCTGCTGGAGAACAGTAATTACCACAGTCTAGCAGATTCAGTTAATCAAGTCTGCTCCAACGCACTGTAACTACAGCACATCGAAGCAACCTCACTGCACGTGTATAGGCACTTCTTGAAGCCAATTTGAAGAAATGTTATATTAACATTAATACTGGGAGATTCAAAAATTGAATCATTCCCAATGGCACCATGATGTACAACAAGGCATTGATCATTTCAAACAAACTCACGTCACTATGGAAGCTAGATGAGAGAGATGAAGGGAAATATCTGTGACCTTACATCACCAGGACTCACTCCTTCCTTCCCTATTTACTGGAAGACTGCCATCCTTGAATCAAGGGACTGTTGATAACAACAACTATGATGATCTAGCTAGTAGCTGTTACTTCAATACAAACAAACCAACAGTACTGAACTTTAGCATAAACTTTGTAGTGGGAAGAATGTCCAACTTTGTTTTTAAGAGGAAGTCATCATCAGCCTGTTTATTAGCAAAGCATATCACTAGGTCTGATAACCTACATGCACACAAGCCCTGTTATAGTTATACATATCTAATGGCAGTATTAGGCCCTATAAGCACCCTGAGCATCCTATGCATTTAGTTATCTGATAATCCGTATTCACAATGGGGCTTTTTTTCATATAGAATTTGGGGCCTCACGGTTATCTGACCCAGGACAAGCCCTCCACTGAACACGTGCATTTGGGTTTTGACGCAGCCATGCAGCAAGCATTTATCATTGGTGATTGCTTGAGCTTAACCAGCATAATTTTAGGTCAAAATTTACTTGTAAATCTGAAGCTTTATAGGATATTTTCTGAATTAAGGCTCATGATTTAAAACAATCCTGTAAATTGAAAATCTATATCTGATTTGGCTGAAGGGGGACTTCTAGACCTAACTGTCTTAAATATAGATTTTAAATCAACATGAGTAGTTTTGGAACATTACCATTCAAGGATTTTGTTCCAGTTCTGTTAAGGCATTATTAATTCATGTTCTTATCTTTCTCATTTCATAAAGTATGGGGGGAGGGAGGGGGTTGTGCACAGTCTATTAATGTGGAAACTGTAATCTACCTTTTCCTATTTTGTTTTGGTATTGTCTTCCCAGATTAAAGTTAGATTATAACATAAAGTGAATTTCATAAATTATTTTGAAAGTTTTTAACAAAAAAAGGGAAAGCAAAAGAAATGCAGGTTAAAGCCAATGACATATCATATATCTCACAAATCATCAGGAAGCAATCAAGATCGTTTTGGGATAATCTGTTAAAATTTTATAATAAAAAGTTCATTTAATTTTAAAAAATGGCAGTTGTCATAAAAAAGGTTGATGCAAGAATAAAATCTCCAGAGTCTGGCAGTTCTGCTCAGATGTCAATAAAAGATAATGTAACCTGTCAAATTTGGAAGCATGTTTTATCCCACCATCACATTTTATCTTTGCCACTCAAGCATTACCTTGCAGGAAGCATCCACATCTGCTTGATTATCCTAAAGTAATTCTGATGAGGAGAGAAGTTGCAAATTAAAAGCTTTTTCTCTCTCCAGTTTTCTTTCTTTTTTTTAAAGGAATCCTTCATTTTGCATGGTTCAGTTAATTCTTTCTTGAAAGGTTAAGGAGTTAGCAATTACTTTCAACGGCCCTTACGGCTTTTGAATAAGTATCTCACCTGGCCTTTATTTTAAGGAGCTTCCTCTTACATTTCATACTTGGTTTCTCTTGCAGAACACTAATACCAACCTGAAGGTTACTGTACAGAGGTGGCATGGTGTATTGGGAGGTAATGCAATCTTGCTCCCATAAATTTGTATAAGCGGTGCCATGGAAATGGCCTCTTGCTACCGCCAATTTGCTTAATGCAGCATGAGTCTTCACAAATAAATGTTGCTGTAGCTGAAAAATGCTATAGACTGTCCCTGTTGCTTAAATAGATTTAGATTTGCCCCCTCTTTGTAAATCACTTTGTTTAGCTCCAGTGTTATTTTCCTGATGCTATTCGGCACATTTTCCACCAGTTCTAATATATAAATGTGACTTGAGAGACAGACCCAAACAAAACACAAGATTTCAACAGCTGAACTATGTATCTCAGGACTTCTACTGGCAGCTGTCACCTTGGTATTAAATAAGTTTCTATCAAGTGCCTGTGATATATTTACCTGTTCTTCTGCTTGCTGGTCACTGTGCTCCTGGAGTAGGTATTTCCATCCAAATTCCATCACAAATGTCCAAAAAGATTCAGTACACTGACATGTGAGTGGCTCTATTTACAACTGAACACCAAATCCATGAACCCAACATGCCAACTAACATCACAAATCCTCCACATGCCACAACAGCCAGGAACCAGAGGAGGTTGGGAGAAGGGTGCACCATGGGTCAAAAAGAAACCTTCGTGGGCTGGCATTCCCCAAGCTTTGTTCCGCTACTGACTTAGCTCCTGTGCATTGGCAGGAAATGCAATTCATTCCATGATTGCCTGTATAACCAACATGGAGCAAATCTGTGAAAAACAGGAGCCAATCCCAAAACAAAACAAGTGGGATAGAAGTACAATTGGCACTGTAGTATACATATCAACTATCACAAAAGAAATCCTTTAACACCAGTACCCTTGAATTGGGACTGATATCAGTTGGAAGGTAACACTGATGATATAAACCCTTCGGTAGCAGAGAACATCCATCTTCCTTGGACTGTTCAAGGTTATTCTGTTCCATAATGTGCTGTATGGCCATTCTTTCCTTCTCTTTCCTCACTGTAATGCAAGTGACATAAATCCATTTTCTTGCATGCTGTTTGAATAATACAGTGGCTGCAAGCTTCACACTTCTATCTGTAAACTGAAGGACCAGTTTGAGTAGCTGGAGGATGATCATGATAGGTCATAATTTCTGTACCTTCTCAAGTTCTGTCAGAACTTGGACATAAATTTTACATATATGAAAATATTATGATGTATAGTATAATTTTGCTTCCCTCTTTCTGTTGGAGTCTTAGTAGAGTATTTCCATAGCTTACTCACCAATAGTGGGAATTCAGATATCCACCTTCAAATAAAACTAAAGGCAGGTATGGCATGCACAGCAGAGGGCACTACTATGCAAAGCCACCAGCCTCACTGTGCCCGGCTCAAAACCTTGCTTTGGGAGTCTGCCTCAGGAAGCCTACAGCTGGCTGTCCTGCTTCCTGGAGAACACCTGGAAGCCTGCAGTAACACTGCCACCACCTGGACACTGGTCTCTGGCAGGGCTCTGTGCAGCCTGGGGCGCACAGACACTGTGAACCTTGAGGGTGCTTTGCCCACAGCAATATTTCTGGGTGCTTCTTTCAGCCCAAAGCATCCCAAGATAGCATCAGGTAGAACTGAGGAAAAATAAAAAGACAAACTTCGCTGGCCAAGCAGGGTAGAAGGCCTCTCTCCTCTCTCCACAGTAGCACAGCAAGGCAAGCTGTAACCCAACTTCTTTATTGATCAGAGGGGAGGGGGACGAGGGGGTAGAACAAGGAAGGCAGAATACACTTTGAGCAAACATAAGCAATAAGAATCTTACAAAGTCTGGATATAGTGACCCTTTTAAGATGTGACAGGCCTAGACATAATTCTTAACTCCTGGCTAGTTTCCAGATTTTTACTTATGGAAAATAAACAGGCAGCAGCCTGGGGCATTTGCTTGCAGACTTCAAAATGCCCACCAGGACAAAGAAAGAGCTCTCCCTTTCCCCTAGGAATTTTATCTGGCCAGGTCACCTGATTGATCAGCCTGAACCAAGGAGAAAGCAAGGAGAGAGAGGGGTCTTACTGGGCTGACCCAGTAAGGGGCAGAGAAAGGGGGAAGGGATTTCTTTACAGCAGGTATGTGTCTAAACCCATGGGCTGCTTCACTAATCCAATCCAACAAATAATTTTCACACGTATTGTATCCTCCAGTGCAATATCTCCAAAGGGCTGTATCAAAACATTTGAATTTAGCTTTACTGCAATGTTTGAATATTACAGATATTTCACAGATGAGGAATTCTACAGCATAGTAATTTACTTAAGGCTGCATGGGATGCCTGTGGAAAAGTCAGGAACCACATCTGCTGACAGCATGCTTCTGCCTTCACTACAAGACGGTCCTTTCCATCCAGAGCTCCCAAAGCTTCACTTATTATCAACACCCTAATTCGCCAAACAGAAACCACTGAGGGAAGAATCTCCAAACCTCACATTTCCAGAATTTGGCCAGCACAGTGTATTTCCCATGGTTCCCATTCATTATATTCCTGGTTATGGGCCTAGAACCTTTGGACCATGGGGACTACTCTGTAGGTTCCAGGGGACTAGAGAGTTGTCAATGGCTTGTTTACACTACAGAGATGGCAGGTCCCAATATGGATGGACTCAAGCATGTCCAACCTTCTCTTGGGCAGTGTCCAAATCTGGAAGTACCCTGGACCACATCAGGATCATCCCTCTGTATCTGATTTCAAGCCCTTGGTCTCCAGTGGTCCTGAAAGTAACCGGAGGGGATGAACCAGACTTCTGATCTTGGAGTATGTCAGCAGGCACAGGGGTACAAGTGTGAGGGGGGCTTGCTTGGCTCTGTCTTTGCTGAGACCTGCTGCTGTTGGTGTTGACAAGTGTGAACTGACCATCTGAGGATTCCCCTTTCATGGAGAAATCCTCAGGGGGCATATACGTGGTTTTTGGTGGCTAGGAGGAAGCAAGTATGGAATTGGCCCAGATTATGTAAGAGTTACTAGAAAAGATTCTTAAAGGCTTCAACAAGCAGTGTAGCTTGCAAGAGGACTGTCCAACTTCTAAGTGGCTGGCGGCTGTGCGCCACACAAGCCGCAGTACCAGAAGCTGCACCACCAGGGGTCATAGGCATGGTGCATCTTGCTTCTGGGTGCTCTCCCACTGTACCATGTTCCCTCTGCTGCTCTCCTCATCCTCCGCACTGCATTCTGTGCCCAAGTGCCTCCACCACACTGCACTGCATACCCCTATTCTGTTGTTCGCCATGTGCTCCCCTGCACTGCATGCCCAGGCACCACCCTACTGATCCTCCCTGGGTACCCCACTGCATTCTGCATGCATCTGCTGTACTGTACATCCCTCTCAATGCACTGTGCACCAGGTGACCCCCACTGTATCACACCCCCCAGCTGCTTCCTGCACCTCTCTGCTACACTACATGTCGCCTGCTCTTGCTCCCCAGCCCGCCCCCCCCCCGGCTGCACCATGCACCCTGACTCACCCTGCACTACCTGGCCACGGGCTTCCTCACTGCATCATGCCACTCAGGCACTCCAGGCTACAGACTCTCCTGAAAACTGCACCCACCCACTGCCCCACCCCTGGGGCAGGGACAGAGGCAGGAAGGAGAAGCTGGAGGGATGGAGAACTTGGAGTCCCTGGCTGCTGGAGTAATGGTGGGGAGTGGTGGTCAGATGGGTGTCCGGTATCTGCAATTTAACTCTTTACACAGACAGTTGGACAGTCCTGCCCTATAATAACCTTCAGGTAATGCCTTTGAACTGGGGACTGAAATGTAGGAGTTCCAGTCCCGAGATCACAGAAACAAACAGCCCTTTTAAGTTCCCCCTCCTCAGAAACTGTTTCCCATCCCATATTGACATTTAGGCTACTGCTGTTTCTGTCTGTGGTACATACTTGAAATATGATGGATAATACAACAGGTGATAGATTTTTACATGTTCTAAATTTGAACTTCTGTAGGTGGGTTTGTCCATGGCTATTTCCTTCCAGTACAAAGCATTGACTATTGCTTCCAGAATTAAATACTCTCTATATGAAAAAATTGTTCCCACGGAACAACTGACAGAAATTTGCAGTGATATAATAATAATGCACAGTCCATTTGCTGTCTAATGTATGTGTGGGATTGAATAGCTCTGTGCAATACATTTCCTTCTAGCTAAATTACTGTAACTTCAAACTGAATTAAAGTAGTTAGTTGCCACTACACAGCTGAACTTCAATCGCTGGATGCACTCCAGAACTTAGGCCTGCAGGCAGCTTTCCTGCACAAATTCACAACAAATGGGAAGAGGCAATTGAAAAGAAAATCTTTAGCAATTCTGCTCTGTAGCAATTGTGCTGCAGTTTTCACTCTGGAAGTTGGGACTTACTTTGTCAAATATAAGCAGGCAGGCAATTTCCTAGAAACTTCAGGCAAACTCCACGGATTTCACCTGAGAGTTGTCTACTTCTGTATATACCTCACAGTCCCTTCATAGCACAGCTATTTTAGCCAGCAATGCTACCACTTTAATTCACCACTGGTATGTGAAAGCAGAACATCAATGGTTGATGCATTTGTTTAAAGAGCCAGTCACCCCAGAAGTGATGGCAGATTTCTCTCAGGGATATGATAGAAACATTCAGCTTAATTTATTGTTGCTGCCACCATTGCCACTAGCTCACAGATTCTTAGAATCATAGAAAATCACAGCTGGAGGGGACCTCCAGAGGATATCTAGTCCAACCCACTGCCAAAGGCAGGATCATCCCAATTCAAATCAGTCTATACAAATCCATAATCTAAGCTCTTCATAAAACTACCATCCATGGGCAAGCAGTGCATCCTGTGTCGGGGGGGGGGGCACTTGCCCCCACAGTAGACAGTGGACTGGTGGGGGGGCCTGCAGCTGATGATGCTGACCAGGGTGGGGGGTCCCCCTGTAGCCAATCTTGCTGACCCGCAAGTGGCCATGGGGAGACCGCTTCTCCTGGCACCCCCACTCCCTGGGCAGCACTCTCAGGGGGGCACCAGTGCTCTCACCTGCTCCCCTTCCCAGGAATGCTGGCTGTCAGGGGATGCACCTCCGTATACCTCCTACGTGTTGCTACTGCTACCATCAACCCTGACACAAAGCATAACACCTTAACCTGCCACAGGTGAGGCAGGGGCAGCCAATGTCCTACCTCTATAAAAAGTTTTTATATACACTCAAGAAATCCCAGGTACAGGGCTACACCACCCACTACAGAGGAAAGCAAAACTCCCCAGAGTCCATACTAATTTGACCATACGGTAAAATTCCTTTCTGACCCCAAATATAGTGATCAGTCTGACCCTGAGAGGAAGGGCGCAACCTGCCAGCCAGGAACCTCCAGCATTAAGTCCCAGCAGGAGCACTGGGAGACTCCAAACAAAATCTGCAGCCTGTCTGAAGCCAACACCCTGACACATGTAACAGCAAGAGGGGGTGGCAAAGAACAAAGCCCAGAAACATGAAAAATACCCATAGTAGACTATAGGCATAATTATGCCTATATCATCACTGACCAGTGCTGTCCAACCTCTTCTTAAACACTTCGAGTAATGGAGTGTCCACAGCTTCCCTAGGCAGTATATTCTACTGTCCCACTGTTTTTACTGTGAAGAAGTTTTTCTTGATATCCAATCTAAACCTACTTTGCTGCAACTTCAAGCCATTGGTCCACATCCTACTCACTGCAGCATTTCTTGTTGGTGCAAGGGCAGCTGGACTGTGAAGAAATATCATCTCCATAGCACAGCATTCCCATCCCCTTTTATTTGCCATTAATCTATGGCAGAGAAAAGCATAGGTCCTTAGGTGGGGGAACTAGAATGCCAAATAGACGTTCTTCAAGTTCTATCATTTTTACTGGGGGGGTTTAAACCAATAATATATGTGCATGAAGACTTTTCTGATTCGCTAAGATGGCAGTTGTCTTTAAGTCAGTTCTTGGACTGAATAATATTCTAGCCCTACAGACATATTTCTTTCATCTAGCTGTTTTCACCCAGCCTTAAAGCCTGAAACATAAACAAAGTATAGGTTAATTCAGAGCTCAAAGCTGTGGTGTTAGAACAACTTTAATGAATGTATCCTGACAACTGACCTGTAAGGGAAGGATTTGTTATTAACCCCCTGCAAAAGGAGGAGAACAGACATTAAATGACTTGTTCAAGGTCATATGGAAATGATGAGCCAAGAATTGAACACAGATCTCTTGAGTGCTAGTCCATGTGTTCCTCTAGAGACTCTCCTTCCTTTCTAACTAAGAAAGAAAGGTTGTTTGACTAGAACGCTTCTGATCCCGAACAGCTTTAACACAGCCTGCCTTGGATACTTGAAGATGAACATGAAGAATCAACAGATTAGAAAGCGTATCTTTCAGAAAACAGCTTTATGGGAATGGACTGTCTTACAGGGAGTCAGGGAAGAGGGAGGCAGTGAGGGGGTGAGGGGCCCGCATGTGTCTCCAATCAAAAAAAGAAAGATAGCTCTAATTCAAACTGTGGTCTGGACACAACCACTGGTCTCTGGAAACCTCCCTAGTGGCCTGCACAGCTGTTACTGAATATTCATTAATACACGTACACATGCATATACACTTTCAGACTGAACTTTTATTTTAAATTAATTAAAGCAACAGCAAGAAGGAGCCAATCCTTGCAAGTCAGTGAATATGTCTTCTGCGCAGGCTGCCCCCGCCATCCCTCCCTTCCCTCCCAGATCTGGCTATGTATAGATTAGAGCTTATGGCCCTGCTTTAACTCAAGTTAATGATTGTCAATTAGGTTAAATGACACCCTTTTAAAGGCTGCACCCTTTAGCCCTAGGTTGCAGGCTGTCTGTTGATGTTAGTTAACACTGAGCTGAATATCACAGTAAGAAAGAACACTTGGGCAGATCAGATACTGCATAAACCCACAGCCTTATGCATGAGAAATGACATTCTTTTCAAAACCAAAATGGGAAAAGGGTTATGAATGCATGCAAAATAGGTGGCTATAAGTGGGTGTCATAATCCCACTGCTTGTGTCTGAAGGGGTATCTAGGGTACAATGTTCTAACTGGCCTGGGAGCCAGTAGATGCTAATTCTTATCAGATGATAAGGGCAGATGATTCTAGATGCCTAACTGCTGTCGTGTAACTGGAGAGAAGCAATAACCTTCTGTTTTTGGACAACATTCCTATATATATATTAGGGTTAAGATCCTTAAAGATATTGAGGCATAAAAACTCCTTTGATTTCAATATAAATTACATGCTTAGCTATCTTTGTGGATCTAGTCTTAAAACCTTATTACTGACCTAATCTTTTCCCTGTTACTTCCACCAGGGAAATCTTCATTCGCAGATTGGGAAACGATGATTATGGAATTGGGAATAGGAGGTAAACCGGTGATATTTGTCTTCTGTAAAGTGGTATAAAAAGTGAACAATTGCAAGAAGGGAAATTTGCTTTAGTATCTAGTTTTTCCCAGATAATCAAGGACTTGCTTTTTCCCAAAGGGGCTTTAGTTAATAAAAAGTAGACTCTATGATTATGGCAATAAGTACACAGAAATAATTATTATTACTGTGCCAGGTAAAAGAATTCAGGTGAAGCAAACATGAAATGTGCTATCAAACAAAAATGTTCTCTATAGTGCAAGTGTTCAGAAATCCTTCATCCTACAAATATTGTTTTTCTAAGGCAGGCATAAGTGAAAAAAAAACATTGCTCTAAATTATGCTCATTTACAAAAACTTTTATAAAAAATCTAGTACAGAAATGCACACCACAACAAATCTCTTTGTTCTGCTATAAGTACGGAGGCATCAAAATTCATAATAATAATATTTACAAGAAAAAAAGATCAATATGGCATGAGGTATTTCAAAAGCAGAGAAAGACTCTAGTAAATTCCAGTGCTGGTAGAAAATGCATTGGAGAAAATGGTCAAAATAAAAGAGCCACTCTTTTTAAATGGTGGAACAAACATCCCAAAATGCACTTGAGCAGATGCACTGGTGCTTTCTAAACTAAATGACCAAGGTCTTTAAGCCAAGAGCATGTTCCAGGAAGTCTGATGACTGCCAGCACAGCATGTATCTAATGACAGCATACAGTTAGCTGGAATAGTGTTCTCAGTGCATATGTGTGCAAATATCTATGTATAAATGAATTGGTCAGTGTTGGCTTAGAAAATGATATTTAGAAGTGTGTTTTTGGAAATTTGCTCATAGGCAATATAATAGTATGTATGTATGTATTAGAATGGTTCAGGATGGACAGCAGAGGTTAACTGATTTTTAAGAGCCTGGGTCTCACACAGAATTTCACACAGCCTTCAAAGCAGACAGGCTGTCTTAACACAACAAGGCCAACAGATACACACAGTCTGAGAAAGCGGGGATACGTACCATACTGCTCCATAACATAAGATGAGGGTAGAATCAGCTAACAAAGCCCCAGAGTCGGGGGGCCTGAGTCCCAGTTTGGGGGGAACAGACCAAATTAGAAGGCCTGGAAACACCAAATTAGTATGTGTGTATGTGATAAGGTACGTGGACATAAGGCACAGAGAGACCAATCAGCGATAGCCATGGATGAAGAGTCACCAGGAGTCATCAGGAGGGAAGGAGAATACAAAAGAAGGATGTTGGAGCAGCGAAGGCTTCCTCCCTGTCCCTCCTCGTCCCTCCCGGGTCCTCCTCCTCCCCAAGAGGGGTTCCCGTCTCCTGGGAGGGTCCCCGAGGCCACCATGGACACAGGGCACACCACCAGCCTGTCTCATCCACCACACTGAGGGGGAGGAGTATGGACCTTGGCATCCCACCTCCAGGCTGCTGACATATGACACCTAAGACAAGCCTCAGAGTGAAGACTGCATCCTGGACAGTTGTACTTTGACTCTGATGACAGCCCTAGGATTGGTAGATATAGAATTGCTATATTGTTTCTATTGTTTCTTTTCTGTTATCACTGAGAATCAATACATTTGCCTATTATTGAATGGAAAGGTTGTAGCTGAATGGGTCCCCGCCATGGAACAAGGTATATGGGTCCTAAATCCAGAGCCAACAGTCAGATCATAAAAATGAAACAATGGAGTTGTACCTACTGTCCAGGACTGAAGATCAAAAAATCTGATTTCTGTTCCCATTTATGCCACAGACTTTCTGTCTGATCGACAGCAAGTCACTCAGGCCCACAATGTTCTGGCATCTCCATCTGAAAAGTGCCTATTTTTCTGGCATAGGCACTGTGAGATTTAATTCTGTAAGATTTTGTAAAGCCCTTGGAGGTCCTCAGCTGGAAAGTTCTACACAAGTCACTTGACCCCACTGTGGTTTAAAGACAGCAGTTGAGCAGGATGAGAGCAGCAGGCAGCGTAAGGAAGCTTTCCAAATAGAAGTTATTTATTATTGTCTCTATTGTCCTTGAACCTAGAAGCCCTACTCATAAACTAGGGCCCTTTCATGCGAGGCATGTTTGTCCAAATATGAAGTAATGGCAGAAATCTGTGCCTCTGAGATCTTGCAATCTAATTCTAGACAAGAGGCAACAAGTAAACTCAGACCGACAGGCAGGAAGTACAAGGAAACAGTACTGAGCCCTGTCAGAAAGACAGGCAATAATATCAGTGCATCTGCAGCTTGACCACCATCAAGATTTCTGCACAAGAATGGAGAGTTTTAAGAAAGGATATGAAGGAGAACCAGGGGTTGGCTCTGCAGATGTCTCCAGGGAGTTCCTTACAGGTGTGAAAGGCAGTGCATGAGAAAAAACAAAGACAACTGTATTAGTTGGCAATGTAGAATGGCACCATAGATAGCCCATCTGATTGGAAGCAGACAAATGGATAGCTCACATTCCCACCTCATCTCATCCATTTAAGTTCTGGAAAAGAGGGAACATTATGTGAACACAGCCCTGGACTCAGGAGAGAGCAGGATTTACTTTGTAAACAGGGAGAGAGAATGGCTATGGATAGGCATTACATTTGTGTTGGGAAATATGTCCTTTGCAACACAAAAAGTAATCACGCAGGCATTCCAGCAGTCTGTGATAGAAAACAAAAGATAGTGATATTGCCACAAACTTCTAGCTCTTTCAAAAAGCAACTTTACTGCACCACAAAGTTTTCTAATAACATATATAACACCCATCCATAGTATTATGGGTCACTAGGACCCCCCGTATCCCATGGTCCCTGCTCTCCCACTTCCTCCTCCAGGCTGTCCAGTGTTGCAGCCCTCTGCCCACTCCCAGCTGGTGGCACTGGGCAGGAAGTGGCTCTGGGGGCTGCCTCCTGCCCCATCCCACCAATCAGATGATTAGCAGGACTGGGTAGGGAGTGTTGTGTCCCAGTCACACAGCTGGCCAAGTTCCAGCTGTGCTAGCTGGTGTGGCTTCGCCCTACAGTATTCTGAAGCCTTACCCCTGGGGCTGAAACACAGGCAAGAGCCAGGAACAGCCCAAGTCCTGGGGGGGTGGGGGTAGCTCTGGTTGCTCAGGAACAGCCCTACTTCCCCCTCCCTATCCTCTGAAAAGTTCCGGGGAGCCTGAAACAATTCATGTAGCAGCACCACTGTTCCTCGCTCTGCCCCCATGCATGGTCCCAGTGCATCTCTGTGAAAGGGGCAGGGGCAGGGGCCATTCCCCTGATGCTTGAACCATCCTGAGGAGCCCTTGAACCATAGCCCCTGGCCTTGCTTGGTCCCAATTTCCCTGGGATTGTGGAAGTGATAGGGGGAAAATGCAGTGGTGGGGGTATAACAAGAGCAGCTTTTTATGTCCCTGCCACTCCTTCAGGGTAAGGGCTGTCTTCAGCATCTGCTGCTTTTCATCAACTGATCATTAACAGCCAGTTCCTTCTTTGGCAGGGGAGAGTACCGGCTCCCAATGATATGGCTCCCTGAGGGTGGGGGACAAAACCAAGGAGTAGCCCTCTATCTCCCCCTCGCTGGAGAGATCACAACTGTGTAGCTCTTGAGTCAGAGATCTAGAGCACCCGTTCAGCCCCCTTCTCACCACATTTTTGTGGTGCTGGCAAATTTTTGGTGCTCATATCAAATTCTTGTACCCAAAGGGGAATTACTTGGCTGGAAATGAGCCCTTCTTGGTTCATCTTTGTTCTTTTGTTCCCCCAATAGGCAATAAACTTCCCATCTTCTATTCCTGTGAGACTGGAAATTATTGTGGGTTCAGAGGAAAGGATAAGCCTTTAGGAAGCATTTCTGTTGCTTTCCCGAACTCTTGGTGAACAGTACATTTTTCCTGGTCTTTCCATAATGTAATGCAGTTCCAGCAAAATATTATCCTCTATTGTCTGAGACAAGTGTCTAACAGTAGGATTCAACCCAGACGTCAGTACAATTACACCAGAGATGAGAACACACCTTTGTGCATACCTGAGATACTACCTAAATACTACTGTACTGCCTTAGAAATCTGTACAATAATACTGATTAATAATGTCCCTCAATTTGGTAGTCCTAGAATGCTTTCAAGCAAGAATAACGCAAAGGCTGAAGAACCCCTGACAGATTGATATACATTCATATTTTTATAGAACAAGATGTAGGAAACGTTGTTATCTGTGCAGAACAACTATGTCACAGAAATTGCACAAAAAGCTGTTGTAGCAACAATTTTTACCCCTCCTCTTCACAACTTATATTTTTGGAGGTCTTTTCCTTAGGCAGCTTCTGAACAATAATGATTCATCTCCTGGTGGGTTTGCCTTCTGAGCTGCTCTAGTATATAGAACAGAATTTTCCATTCTGTACAAAGCCTTTCCCATTCAGAGCATTTAATTTTATTTGACCACAATTCTAATATTATAAAAGTCTAAATCTATCTGTCTGTCTGTCCATAACATTTTATTCATGCTCTGAATGGCTGACTGAAACAGCCAGAGTGCAAATACAGTGTTTAGACAGGAGCTGGCGGTGCAGCAGAGCGCCGCCATGATGGTGGGGATACAGGGGACAGGGCCGAGGAGGGTGGGGGGGGGGGG
>NW_017728992.1:1860170-1865317 GCF_001723915.1 Gavialis gangeticus
CGAGGAGGGTGGGGGGGGGGGGGAGGCAAGTGCCCTCCCTGCCCTGCTCCCTGCGGGCGGTGACGATGGAGCGGGGGAGAAAGAGGGGCACTCCTCCTGTCCCCCCACAGCCACCACGTGGGCCTGGGCCCGCTGCTCACCCCCACCATGGAGGCCAACTTCTTCCTATCCTTGGGCCTGATCCTCTCCTGCACTCCCTGTATTGGGCCTGGGCCCACTCCTCCTCCTGCCACTGCAGTGGGGAAGGGGGGAGCAGGCCCACACCCCAAGAAGCAGGAGGGAAGGGGAGTCCGGGCCCAGACAGGGGAGGGGGGCACAGGGCTCCACCCCTGCCTGCTCCCCGCCCCCCTGTCATTCTTGATGGGAAATTGGCTACTGAGTTAAATAATGAAGGTGCAGTGGATGTGAAAGTTTATCAGGCAGCTAATGTTATTGAAAAGCTGACAATCAGCATAGATTCTGAATCTTTCATTTGGCTAGGATAGTTAGAGTTCTTCTCTAAATGAATGCCGTTTGACTGAGAGAAAGAAAACTGGAAACGGTATACAGGTCATTGCTGAGCAGGTAACTACATCTTTAACTTCCACTCTAAAAGCCAAAGGGGATTTTGGTTTAACATCTTATCCAAGTAAAGCAATCACATGCTGCACAGCAGCATGTGAATGGCTATGAGCCATTTGTTGATGTGGGGCCCAAAAACCACACCCAAGAAGATGAGTTTAACCATGGAAACTCATGAGCCTGGTTCCCTCATATTGATCAGCAGAAACAGCACATGGCATTATTTCAATTACAGTTAACAATGAAGCTGCCTTTACTTTTCTATATACTACATAATTCAAGAGTGTTTTGTTTGTCCTTGCTGTAATCCCTGACACAAGTATTAACTGTTTGATTTATCTTTCAAATTAAATACTATAAACAAAAAAGGTGTAGTCCATTTTCAATGCACATGCTTAATCATAATTATCATAAAAGATAGAGATGGATAGATGTAAAGATTTAAGTTAGAAGGGCCTTATGCAGCTACTAAAAATGATTAGAACAAACTTTAATTAATTATCTCTCACAATGCACCCACAGCAGCTGCACCTCGGTATTGAAGAGTAATTATTACCACAGAGAATTCAAAGCCCCAAACCAGGTCTGCCCTTTATAAAATAGTATCCTGCTCAACTCCTTCAGCTTAACCAGTACCGATGTGCAAGCATAACAATATTCAGCTACAAACCTGACTAAAAAACTAATCTGTTATGTCAGGAAAGGGCAGCAAGACCCAAAATGAGGAATTTCTACCAAGAATATCCTACTGCTTAGTTGGAAAATAAAATCCAATGAACTGACGAAGCAGCCCTCATCTTCTGTGGTGAGAAACAGGAAACAAAGTGATCACTTAAATAACTGTGTCCAGTGCCATCTACAGCATGAAAGACCACTCATATTTTATAGCCAATGACATATCCTATAGAGAACAGCACATTAATAATAATAACATTTTGCCTGCCTAAAGTTCAGGGGCCCAAAACACATATCAGTTAACACACACTTTTATTAACTGAGATTCATGAATAGGAACAAGACAAACCCATATGGCATAGTCAGATCAGCTACAATACTACAATGGTTACTAAATTTGAATTACTTAACATAACAAAAACTGGGATATCAAAAATTGTGGAAGCTGTTTTGATCATGACATGGTTCCTTTCTGCAGCCCCTGATTCCTTCAGCATCTTCTCCTCTCCACCTCTCTCTCCTCTTCCTCACACATCGCCCAGTCACCTTCTCTTCCCTCAGACAAGACCCTTAGAATCATAGAAAATTAGAATTCAAAAGGGACCTCAGGAGGTCATCTAGTCCAACCCCCTGCTCAAAACAGGGCCATCCCTTACTAAATCACTCCAGCCAAGGCTTTGTCTACCTGTGTCTTAAAAACCTCCAAGGATGGAGAGTTCACTATCTGTCTAGGTAACTTGTTCCAGTGTTTTACTACCCTTCTACTAAGAAAGTTTTTCCTGATATCTAACCTAAACTTCCCTGGCAGCAGCTTGAGATCATCACTCCTTCTTCTGTCATCTGCCACCACTGGGAACAATCTAGCTCCATCCTCTTTGGAACCAACCTTCAGGTAGTTGAAGGCTGTTATTAAATGCCTTCTCAGTCTTCTCTTCTCCAGACTAAATAAGACCAGTTTCCTCAACCTCTCCACATATGTCATGTGCCCCCAGTCCCCTAACCATTTTTGTTGTCTCCTGCTGGACTCTCTCCAATTTGTCTGCATCCTTTCTGTAGTGGGAGCTCAAAACTGAACATAGTACTCCAGATGTGGCCTCACCAGTGCTGAATAGAGGGGAAGAATTACTTCCCTTGATCTGCTGGCAGTGCTCCTACTAATACAGCCCAGTATGCCGCTAGTGTTCTTTGCAACAAGGGCACGTTGTTGGCTCATATTCAGCTTATTGTCCAGTGTAACCCCCTGGTCCTTTTCTGCAGAGCTGCTGCTTAGCCAGTCGGCCCCCAGCCTGTATCAGTACATGGGATTGTTCAATCTTAAGTGCAAGACTTTGCACTTCTCTTTATTGAACCTCATGGGATTTCTTTTGGTTCAATCCTCCAACTTGTCTAGGTCTCTCTGCATCTTTGCCCTACCCTTCATCATATCTACTACTCCCCCCAGCTTGGTGTCATCTGCAAACTTGCTAAGGGTGTACTCTATCCCATCTTCTAGGTCACTGATGAAGATATTGAACAAACTTGGACCCAAGACTGACCCCTGTGGTTGTAAAGAAGAGGAGACTCTGATGATACCTACCAAGAGCCAGGAGGAACTGGGAAAAGAGAAGAGAGCTCCCTGTGAGCTGCATTTCTGAAGCAGCTGCTCTGTAACACTAGAGCGTCCCCAGAAGGGGAGAGAGAAAAACAAAGACCTAGATGGAGAATGGGGAGAGGGGCACAAGAAACTTCAGGGGGAAGCCACACATCTAGGGACCCAGGAAGAAGGAGGGGGACAGCCACAGCGGCGGCAAGCCAGCAGCCATCTGGCTGAGGAGCTCCGAGAAGCTCCATTAAGCCGGGAGTCACTGGTGGGAGAAGCGCTGCCGAGGGGGCAGTGCTTGAGACAGGACGACTGCCTGGAGAGGAAGGGCTAGCTGGGAAGAGCACAGCTGAGCCCCAACAGAAACAAGTAAAAGTTTTCCTTTCATTTTTTTTTTTCTTTAGGGATCTGCCAAGCCGGTGTCCTGCAATCCGATGAATTAGCGAGTCAGGACACCTGAAGCAGCCTGCCGGGTTTAAAGGGGAAGGACACTCTGCTTGATTGGACTTACACCCTCTGAAGTATAGGGGGAATTTGGTGACTGCAGCCTGGATGGGCTTTATTTAGTTTCATGTGGATTGTTTTCCTTTACATTTATGATTGTAAAAAGGGGCTTTATACCCAGAAAGACTGGATGCTAGACTTACCTGAGTTGACAAGGAAGGCTGTTAGTCAACATAGACTGAAGTCCATCCCTATGATTGTCAAGATGCGTGAGAACCTAAAACACAAAGAAAATAAATTTAATAAATAAAAAAGTAATGAAAAGAAACACCACTGTATAAGAGCCAGGTTAACGAAAGTCAGCTTAACAACTGGGTGGCACTAGGATGGGGTATAGGGGAGGTGGGAGCCACAAGAGAAACTGATCTCAAGATTCCAGTGTCAAGTGGAGATAAAGAACATCTCCCAATATAGATCTTCTCTCAACATCAAGACGTGGCAGAAGAGAGTTGGGACCACCACTCAGACATCCCCACAAGGGATCACAATACGTACGATCCAGGTCGGGAAGATTTACATTAGTTCTACCCTTAGTTAAATAATCTGATACCCCACAGCAGCACTCCACTTGATACCAGCTGCCAACTAGAAATTGAGCCATTAAGTCCTACCCCGAGCCTGATGATCCAAACAGTTTTCTGTCCACCTTACAGTCCATTCATTCAACCAACCTGTCCTTCCTTAGCTTGCCTGAGAGAATGCTGTGGGAGACCATATCAAAAACCTTGCTAACGATATTGGTATCCACTGGTCTCCCTGCATCCACAGAGCCAGTCATCCTATAGAAGGCAATCAGGTTGGTCAGGCATGACTTGCCCTTGGTGAATCCATGTGACGGTTCCTAATCACCTTCTCCTCCAAGTGCTTAGAAATGGATTCCTTGAAGATCTGTTCCGTTTTTCCAAGAAATGAGGTGAGACTGACTAGTCTGTAGCTCCCTGGATCCTCCTCCTCCCTTTTCTTAAAGATGTGCACTATATCTGCCTGTATCCAATCATCCAGGACCTCTCCTGATTGTCATGAGTTTTCAAAGATAATGGCCAGTGGCTCTGCAATCACATCAACCAACTACCTTAGTACCCTTGGGTGCATCCCATCCAGCCCTATGAACTTGTACACATTCAGCTTTTCTAAATAGTCCCTGACCTGTTTTTTTGGCTGCTCACCTCCTCACCAAACTGTGCTACTGGGTGCTGTAGTCTGGGAGCCTACCTTGCCTGTGAAGACTGAGGTGAAGAAGGCATTGAGTTCTTCGGCCTTTTCTGTATCCTGTCATTAGGATGCCTCCCTTATTTAGTAAGGAACCCACACTTTCTCTGATCCTCCTTTTGTTGCTGATATACCTGTAGAAAACCTTCTTGTTACCCTTCACATCCCTTGTTAGCTGCAACTGCAATTGCACTTTGGCCTTCCTGACTTCATCCCTGCATGCTTGAGCAATACTCTCACACTCCTCCCTAGCTGTTTGTCCAAGTTTCCACTTACTATATGCTTTCTTTTTGTGTTTGATTTCATAGGAAAGTTCCCTGATAAGCTAAGCTGGTCTTCTGCCATACTTGCTAGTCCTTCTGTACATTAGGATGGTTTCATAGTTTCATAGTTTCTAGGGTCGGAAGGGAGATCATCTAGGCCGACCCCCTGCCATGGCAGGAAAGAGTACTGGGGTCAAATGACCCCAGCAAGGTGTACATCTAACCTCCTCTTAAAGACCCCCAGGGTAGGAGCCATCACCACTTCTCTTGGAAGTTGGTTCCAGACCCTAGCCGCCCTGACCGTGAAGTAGCACCTCCTGATATCTAGCTTAAATCTACCCTCTGCCAGCTTGTGA
>NW_017728992.1:1870317-1887092 GCF_001723915.1 Gavialis gangeticus
GATGTTTTTGGTGAGCTTTTGGTTTGTTTCTGCAGTCTCAGTAAGGTTACTTTAAAGTACAGCTAGCTCCCCTGGACTTCTCTCCCTCTCAGACTAACCTCTGAGGGGATCAAACTCTGTTTTTCGGAAGTCCAAGGTCTGGTGCTCTCCTTCCTTCCTTTCCTCAGGATTCTGAACTCAAATCATCTTGTGGTCACTGCTGCCTAAGTTGCCATCCACTACTACATTCCTCACCAATTCTTCCCTGTTTGCAAACAGTAGGTCAAGAAGAGCATGTCCTCAAGTTGGCCACTCCAGCACTTACACCAAGAAGTTGTCCCTAACACTCGCCAAAAACTTCCTGTGATTGCCTGTCCACTGCTGTAATACTCTCCCACAGATATCAGTCTACCTTAGGCTAGTCTGCCCTGGGCTTCTGAGTGGCATGCCCTATCCTTGCCATATTCCAAAACTGGGGTAGACTAGTCATCCTGAAGTGGGTCCTGAGTGCACACAATGCCAACTTCCAGCTATCTGTCCTGACTATCCTGCCTCATTTGAAGAATTTAGTGAGCATGGAGGGGGAGTGATTTAAAAGGGCATGCTCCTCATGGGCTCAACTCAGAAGGAAGTCCACTCTGTCCTATGTTAGACACTCTTATGTGGTTTCTGAAGTTGTGAAAATGAAGAGAGGAAGGGAAAAGATTTGCCTTTACACTGGGCCAAAAAGTGCTCTGACTAGTGCTAGTTTATATCTGGTATAAGTGCATCATCTTCATTAGACTATTCCAGTTATACCATTGTAAACTGGAAGCAGAGTTCACCTGCACTTCTTCTGTGGTGAGATCTTTGAGGTGTGGCTGTCTTAATACAGAAACCCTCTCTGCCTTCCTGGCTACTGGCAACTGAGGATCTGCAAACCATTCCTGACACCTTCTCCTGTCTGCCCTCTGTACTCTGGCTCCCTCCCTGTCCACAGGCCCCAGAAGATATTCTGCTCTAGATCTCATATAGTAGATATCAATGGGAAGACCCTCCTCCCCTCCCCGCCCTGGGCTACTTCATATTACTTTAGTGTGCCCTTGTTGCACAGAAGGCTAACAGCATACTGAGCTGTATAACTAGGAGTGTTGCCAGCAGATTAAGGGAAGTGATTATTCCCCTCTATCTGGCACTGGGGAGGCCAACTCTGGAGTACTGTGTCCAGTATCCTTCCCACCCCACACACACACATACACACACACACACACACACACACACACACACACTACAGAAAGGATGTGGACAAATTGGAGAGAATCCAGTGGAGGGCAACAACAATGTTGAGGGCTGGGGAACATGACTTATAAGGAGCAGCTGAAGGAACTGGTTTCATTTAGTCTGGAGAAGAGAAGACTAAATTTAGCCTATTTCACAGTCAGGGCATCTAGGATCTGGAACCAACTTTCAAGGGAAGTGGTGCTCACTCCTACCCTGGGGGTCTTGAAAAGGAGGCTAGATAATCACCTAGCCAGGGTTGCTTGACCTCAGCATTCTTCCCTGCTTTGGCAGGGGATCGGACTTGATGATCTCTTCAGGTCCCTTCCAACTCTACCAGCTATGAAACTAAGACTGTCTTCAAGACTGAGGAGGGCTTAAATAGCTTTCATCTACCTGAAGGGTGGTTCCAAAGAGGATGGAGCTAGACTATTCTCAGTGGTGGCAGGTAACAAAACAAGGAGCAATGGTCTCAAGCTGCAGCCAGGGACATTTAGGTTAGATATTACAGAAAACTTTCTCACTAGAAGGGTAGTAAAGCACTGGAACAGCCTACACAGAGAGGTTCTAGAATCTCCATCCTTGGTTGTTTTTAAGACAAAGCTATACAAAACCTTCACTGGAATGATATAATTGGAGATGGTCCTGCTTTGTACAGGGGGTTGGACTAGATGACCTCCTGAGATCTCTTCCAATCCTAATTTTCTATTATTCTATGATGACTGAACCCCTGCTTGTCACATCCCTTTGAGTAAAAAGCCAACAGAGAAAGGGTTTCATCCAACATCACACAGCCAGTCGGGCAGAGTTGGGAGCAGGGTTAATTCCCAGTACCTTACCTGCACTACTGCTACTGCCATTGGCCTGGCACCTTCAAAACATGAAAAATAAAAAAATATTAAGGCACTGGTCCAAGGCTTACTGTAATCAATAACAGTCAGTATGTTGATGTCAGTGAGCTTTGCATCAGCCCTAACAACATAAGAATGGCATTAGAGGATGACTATCTAAATCTGACAGGCACAGACCTATGGAATAAGGTGAAGGAAGTAAATTAAAATACATCATTCAAAGAGAAACATGGGATGCCAGTTAAAAAGGATGGATAAAAATGGTGTTTGTCTCTTTGCAATTTTTCAAATTTTTCCATAACTTCTTCAAGATGCAGAAAGGATTGGCTTTTTTATTTCCATATTTCACTAAGTTTCTTCAGGTAACCAAGCTGAGCGGTTAGACTTTAGGAAATTGCTATTACTTTGTCAATGCCTGAGCTGACAAAAGTGTTTGTTCTTGCACTTACAAAAAAGAAAACGAATTGAATAGGTTTGAAAAACCATGCTACGTTATAGTGACATGCAAGAGTATATCTACAATGTTAGACAGAGTTTAGGTGAAAAACTCAAGACTTCTATTGATAACACTATCCTAGCTTAGAACAGTCAGTTATGTCAAGAAATGTTTCACATTCATTTTTCTGTGCAATCAGTTCTCTGGAAGTTGAGGAAGCAACAATTCCTTGTTTCAGAATGGCATCAGCAGGTATTGAATTTTCCTTTAAACACTAGACTTTCATTTTCATAATTCCATGTTTCTAAAAGACAAAATAATTTCCATTTTTATTCAGATTTTCTCTCAATCTTAATGTAGTTTTACTATTTTTGATAATTTTACTTTCAGATAGATTATATCGTATCATATGGTATCATTTAGTATAGAGAATATATATTTAGGGTGCAGAAAAAAGTGACATTTTTTGAGTAATTTGGCCCCTGAAAGAGCTCTTCAGCCATGACCTAACACACATGGCTGCAGAGTGCTTCTAAAATGGCTGATTGTCCAAAAATTTAACATTCATCTGATCAGGTAACAGATTAAGGCGCTCTCCTTTAGAGTACCTCAGGGAATTTGTGTTCCCTTGGGGGTTTATTTTTCAAACAGAGGCAGGCTGTCAGCAGAGGGGGAGTGAACAGAGCAGCAGCAGCTGTGGGGCTGCTATGCCAGGCCCGATCTGGAGTGAGGATTGAATGGAGGCCCTCACCTTGTGGCCAGCTACCCTGGCTGTGGTACTAGGGGGAGCTGGGCCAGGCCCCTGAGGCAAGGGGGTTCTGTTCCTCTCTGTCCCCCCAGCTCCAGTCAGGCCTCCTGAGAGCAGCAGCAGCAGCTGTGGGGCTGCTATGCCCAGCTTGACTGGGAGGGGGAAGGGGAAGTGGAATGAAGTCCCCTCGCCAGCTGGGCCTGGGGTAGCTAGCAGGGTCACAAGGCAAGGGGCTCTGTTCAACCTCCATTCCAGCTCAGGCCTGGCATAGCAGCCTCACAGCTGCTGCTGCTCACTTCACTCCCTCTCTGCTGACAGCCCTAGATCTGGGAGGTGGGGCAGGACTGGGGAGAGAGGCCTGACCAATGCCCTTGCCTGCTGGCCATGAGGGCCACTGCAGGCAGGCTTGATTCTCCCCTTACCCAACAGTGAACCTCAGGGGGTGGGCGCTCTAACTCATGATGCTTTATGTAAAGCACCATGAGTTGGAGTGGGGCCCTGAATCTGTCTGTGCCCTTATAGATGTTGCAACTCCAGGTATGTCATCTGTGCATGCCCATTTCATAGAGTTCATACAAGTAAACCTATTCATATTCAATGGCATATATATTTTATTATAACACAGTAAAGTCTTAATATAATTACAAATATATTGATATATGATCTCATTTCTGTTATTACTGTCAATTGTCTTTTATTACTGATTCAAGCTTTATTGTTTTTGTTATCACCATTAATAATCTCTGAATTGTCCAGCCATAACAGTTCAATTTTAGCTTATCAATTAAACAAATGTTCCTTTCCTCAAGTTTCCCCATGTTTGCAAATTGTTGAACAAGGACAGGATGAGGAAGTGGGGAATAAAAGGATAGACTGTGTTCCCTTTACTCCTACTGAGTAGGACCTGGCACCAGAAATAACTTTAATTGACTTCATAATATGAGGTAATAGTCAACATGAGGATGAATATCCTCATCTGACTTGATATGAATGTAATCTATTTATTTACCATCCATGGGGATTGGGAGGGTGGGGAAAAGTGCTTATTCTGCAGACTCTGGGCACTGAAATCATCCAGGAATTTAAGAACACTGATGACACGGGAAAAATATACAGCTGCTTTCTTGCATCAGTGACTGAATTTCATCCAAACCATTTGGAAGACTGGAGATGAGCCTGGCACAAAAGTCCTCCTCTCAACACCTCCTGAAGCTAAAAAGAAAAGCCTACGCCAGATGGAAAATGGGAGTCGTCACCAAGGAGGACTACACAGCACTACCTGTAGAGAGTGGACCAGAAAAGCTAAGGCAGACACTGAACTCAGGCTAGCCATGGGAATCAAGGACAACAAAAATTCCTTCTTCAGCTATGTGGGAAGTTAGAGGAAGAACAAAGGCAACATTGGACCCCTGCTAAATCAAATGGGGCAGCTGACATCTCACACTCAGGAAAAGGTGAATCTCCTAAATGATTACTTTGCATTGGTCTTCCACCCGTCCGTCACCCTGTCAGATAGGACACAAAGCATCCAGGGGGCGGGAGATGGGCCCACAATTGACTTAGATCAAGTGAGGGAACACCTCCAGAGACTCAACATCTCTCCACAAGTCTGTGGGCCTGGACGGTATGCGCCCGAAAGTCCTGAATGAGCTGACGGACATCATAGCACGCTCTATGGCAAAGATATTTGAGAACTCATAGGTGACTGGTAGGGGGTGCACATACCCCCATGACCCGATGGGGCTAGCGCCCCCCCCAATAGTCGACACTGATTCAGCTGGTAGGCCTGGTGCCCCCCCTGACAGAGCCGCTGCCATCGGTCGGTGCCCCTCCAGATTCAGGAAGCACCAGTCACTCATGTGAGAACTCGTGATGCTTGGGAGAGATACTGGAGGATTGGAAAAGAGCCAATGTGGTCCCACTCTTCAAGAAAGAAAGGAAAGAAGACCCAGGGAATTACAGACCAATCAGTCTGACATCCATCCCTGGAAAGATTCTGGAGAAAATTATCAAGGGTTCCATCAGCAGCAGGCTAATGGAAGGCAACTTTTTGAGTGCCAGCCAACGTGGCTTTGTTGCTGGAAGCTCTTGCCTGACCAACCTCATCTCCTTCTATGACCAGATGCTTGAACAAGGGAGACAAGGTTGATGTCATAAGTCTGGATTTCAAGGCCTTTGACTGGGTCTCCCATGATGTCCTCATAGCAGCTGGAAAACTGCGGCCTCAACCATCTCACAGTCTGATGGCTGGGGAACTGGCTCCGGGGTCAGACCCAAAAAGTATTGGTTGATGGGAGCAAATCAACATGGCATGAGGTGACTAGTGGTATCCCTCAGGGCTCAGTACTTGGGCCAGTACTCTTCAACATTTTCATTAATGTTCTGGATTTGGGCATCAGATGCAGACTAGCAAAGTTCGCAGATAACACTAAACTATGGGGGAAGGTGGTCACACTGGAGAACAGGTTGGGGATACAGGACAACCTGGACAGGCTCGCAAAATGGGCAGACCACAACCTGATGGCATTTAATGCAGAAAAGTGCAGGGTGCTCCACCTTGGGAGGAAAATCCAGCATCATACTTATAGGCTTGGCAGTGCTACGCTTGCTAGCACCATGACCAAAAGAGAGTTGAGGGTCTTGATTGACCACAACATGAACATAAGCCATCAATGTGATGCCATGGCCGGCAAAGCAAACCAAAATCTGGCATGCATCCACCAATGCATCTCAAGCAAAACCAGGGATGTCATCCTCCCACTCTACTCAGCCTTAGTGAGGCTGCAGCTGGAGTACTGTATCCAGTTTTGGGCCCCCCACTTCAGGAGGGACATGGATAAGGTTGAGAGAGTCTAGAGGAAGCCACCTGCATGATCAAAGGCCAAGAGAGCAAGGCTTATGAGGAGAGGCTGAGGGACATGGGACTCTTCAGGCTGGAGAAGAGAAGGCTATGGGGGGACTTGGTGGCAGCCTATAAGTACATAAGGGGAGTACATCAGGATCTGGGAGAACAGTTGTTCACCAGGGCTCCCCAAGGGATAACAAGGTCCAGTGGCCACAAATTTCTGGAAGGCTGATTTGGACTGGACATAAGGAAAAACATCTTTATGGTCTGAGTGTCCAGGGTCTGGAACAGACTCCCCCCAGAGGTGGTGCAAGCACCTACTTTGGACTCATTCAAATGTCATTTGGATGTTTATCTTGCAGGAGTCATTTGACCCCAGCAGACTTCCTGCTTATGGCAGGGGTGGCTGAACTACATGATCTTGCGAGGTTCCTTCCAGCCCCTAATGTCTATGAATTTATGAATCTGTTAATTGGGGAAGCTGCAAAAATAGACTGGAATTTTGAGACATTTGTAATTAAGATACCATGGAGCATTCAGCCACCTGGGGACACATGCTAAAACCAAATTTCACAGAAAACCATTGTACCCTACAGGGCACCCCCTGTACCTTTGTAAGACCTCAGTCATTATTAAAATTTTATTTTCTCCTGAATATCATATACGAATTTTCAATCCCTGATAAAGATCTTAAAGTGAAAGAGAAAAATGTAATCATGTCCAGCTGCAACTGTAACACATCTGAGGAACCAAGTGGGTATGTCTCTTTCCAGTCAAATGAAGGGGGATCACATGCCTAGCCATCCGATGCAGCTGGATTTCTAATGTGCCCTTAAAAATATTTTTCAACAGTTTTCCTTCCTCTCCCCATCTTTTTTTAACCCTCAAACAACAACTTGCCCAAATACACTGGGGCACCTTCACTTTAAGAAACTATAATCCGAATGCTCTTCTCAGATGTCAGTCTTCTCCCTACATAGATGCATATTGACATCTAAATAACCAAGCCAGGTTTCTGCACTCAGGAGGCACGAAGACAGAGGAAACCATATGCAGCTCCCCAGATGGGAATTCTGTTGCTTGAAGGAAGTCCCTGGGGTTGTAAAAACTAGCATAGCTTAGCTAATAAAAATTACACCTTAAGGCAATATGACTAAATGAAATAACCACACAATCTGCCACATGGGGGAGGGGGTGGGGGAAGGGTTCCCACTATAAAACATAAAATTGAGAAAGTTCCAAAACAAGATATGAAGAACCTGATTCTTCAACAATTTGTGGTAATGAGTAGTAAAACGATTATAATAACTTTTAGCATTTTAATAGCATTTTTTTCTTTCGTACATCTCCACGAGCTTTACAATGGAAGACAATTATTCTCTGTACAGTTTACAGAAATCAAACTTCTGATGTTAGAGATCACTCTGAGCTAAACCAACAGAAGGACATATGACTTACCGTCCCGTTGGAATCCACAGACCCATGTTAACTGTCTGGGCTCTCCTATACCGTGCACTGGGAGAGTTATGTGCCTCTGAATGGGATCCACAAAAGTCAGCATTCTAAGCATGGAGCCACTAAAGCTGGTCAGGAAAATGCAAAGAAGGGTGTGGCTTCAAACACACCTAACCCATTATTTCGGACTGTGAGGTGGCACCTCCATCCACTTGGGAGATGGGCATCTAGGATAGCTCTGTCTAACAAAATGCTTCTGGAATGAGCTATGTCCTATGACCTAGTTAACAGTTATACCTAGAATGTGGGAGCCCAGGGTCAAATCCCTCTTATACCTGAAGACACTTGAGCCCACATCTTAGGAAAGTAACCTAACCTCTAAGCCAGGGGTTGGCAACCTTTAAGGAGTGGCAAGCAAAAATAAAGCAGCTGGGTGTGAAAGTTAGGCTGCAGGATATTCATGGGTACAGCTCTCATTTTCACCTGTTGAAGAAGTCCCATCTTGCCTGGAACACATAAATATTCATTGGTGCAGGGACTGGGACCCAAGCCTTCCCACTGCCAAGAGAATGTCCTAACCTTTGGGCTACTGAGTCATTCTCATTCTTGCTCACTCTCTCACCAATCCAGTGAATATTTAATTACTGTACATTAAGAAGAAGAGTTTTGGCAGGCAGGAATGAGAGTGCTCCCCTTCTAAAGCTAGGTGTTTAGGGTGTTCTCCTAGGGGATTCAAATATCCTAAGGCAGAGGCATAAATAGGCAGCTCCACATTGGTGCATGGAGCAGCAAAGCCAGCCATTAGCTGCACTGGTGGCTAATTCTGCAGCTCCTTCTCGGCCCCCTTGCCCCAAAGGCAATGCCTGGGGCTGCTGCTTCAGTTGCCCCCCTCAGTTACTGCCCTCAGGCATATGACAGAATAGAACCAAGGATCTCCTCACCCTGCAATAGTGCTTTAAGCACTAAACTACTGGCTGACATGGAGGATAGCGGTGCCACCTAAGCTTGTATTGTTTTGGCCTGATTCCAGTGTGCTAGGGACACTAGTAGACCAGGGCCTACAGGTAGAGGAATGCCTAACTTCCAAATCTGCCTGGACTTAGATATGGACCAACATCAAGTTGCTTAGCACTGTTGAGGTACTCTTAGCAGCAAAACCTTGGCTACCCAGGGAACTCTGATATCAGATTATACTTGATATCCATTAGAGACTTAGGAACATAGGACTGGATGGGTCCCCTGTGTTCACAGGCAACCAGTTACCCAAAGTGTCCTAAAAGGGACAGATAGTTTCAAAGACATGGGACTTCAAGGAAATATTTCCCTTTCTGATATGTGAAATATATATCCAAAGACAATCAGGAGGTTCAAATTCCAACAACCACAGAAGTTAGACACAGAGCAGGAGGGGTTAAACCGGAAAAGGTATTGGGCACATTACTCAGGGCTTTTTATTAGATCTGTAGAGAGCACTCATAATGCCGTTCATGGTGGGGAACCCCATCAGGACATAGCTATGAGCCATCACTCAAATTTTCCAAGATGTCTCAACCTGGCCTTTAATGTTGAAACTCCAGGTGCGTATGTCAGTTGTACACACCGAGATTACAGCAGTTACATGAAACCATTCATATGTAACTGCATGCAGGAAGTGGAGGTATGTAAAAGGAAATTCTGTTTTGCACAATAACATACTGCACATGCAAGCACATTCACAAAAATGGAGGTACTAGCTGGTACCAATGTGCCTCTCCAATAGAAATCTTGTGGGCATGTTAGAAGGGTACATTTTAACCTCTCCGTCATGGACTCAGACATGGAGGGTGACAGATGGCACATATTTTCATTTAACTCCAATTGGTCCCCTTTTTGCAATCCTGAGCTAGTATTCATAAAAATCTTGCCAAAAATTAAAATTATGACTCTCTTTAATGTTCCAAAATGTGGCCTTAACTCATACTAAAATCAAACGCTTTTCAGGTATATTTTTTTCACCTTTTCTTTGTTCTGAAAGAAAACCCCCAGTGGCAGAGCCAGGAATAGATGATAGATTCGTTGGCTCCCAAGCCACTCTAAATACAAACTCATATAAATAGAAACATTTGTATAAATGTTTAACTGCTAGAATGTTTGTTTGCTGTCATGGTGGTATTATACCTACTGCTCTCTAATCCCCACCTTTCTCCTTTGCTTCATGGTGCTGCCAGCTTTAGGATTCTACTTGTTACTAGCTGGCATGTGAAAAGTTCCCATCAAACAGCTAAAGGGTGGATTATTACATCAGCCAGCTTTGCAAGAACACAGGAATCTCATGACCCTGTGTGAACAAAACTTCTGATAACGCAGATATTTTAGGAAACAAGAACAAACCTCTTAAGCACATTTTCATTGGGCAGGAATGTATACCACCCTCCAGGTCAACAATTTGAAGGCACACTCAGATGGCCATTCTAAGTGATAAACATTCAGTGCTGGATTCTTCTATCACAGCTACTGGCTGACTTTCCATGTAAGGAAAGAAAATTTCAGTCCTGTAAAAGTTGTGTAAGGAAGAATCAGTCCCACTGAAGACTACTGTCAAAGCAAGATAAACAAACAGCCCAGTGCTGTGTAGATAGCTATCAGAGGGTAAAATGCTGCTGCACTTACCAGGAAGTGAACATGCTTGAGTAAAAGTGTATAAAAGGGTCAGGGAAAGAGGCTAGATTGTGCATTTATCTAATGCAATAGCTTTTAGTAACTGAGACTTAGTCATGACAGTGTGTCATCTAACTGTTTTCTGAGTGGATTGATGAAAGGAACACAATGTTTTCTACACAATCTAAGCTCCACAATCCTAAACTCCAGAAAAGTGTGTCAATCAAAAGCTAAAGTGAGTCCCTTAGCAGAAGCAACTGTCCTTTCCACGATTAAGGCATAAGAAACAACTTATCTGATCAGGGGTTGATGTAAGTTTGATCGTGGGCTGCTACTGGAGTGTTAAGCCTCGATTTTGCAAAGTACTTAAATACTTGCTTTGCTTTGAGCGGTTGAATGGGTGCATTGGGTGAAATCCTGACAGTTTTAAAAGCTGACTGAAAAATGGAATTCATGTCCCATGGGAAATTCTGTCATTTCAAAGTCTGTTTTCCTTCTGAACAAGTATGAAAAATCAATGTCTCAAAATTTCACATGAAATAGAACCACAAAAATTTTGTTTCAGTACTATCAAAATATTTCACTTTGCTAATGTTGATATATTCTGCTTTGATGAGGTACAAATAACTAGTATCAATAATATCAAAACAATTCTAATACCATAAAACTTTTAATCTGTCTGTCTGTCTGTCAGTCTGTAACACTTTATTTGCACGAAGAAGCATTCGGACAGGAGGTGGCGGCAGAGCACCGCCACGGTGGCAGGGACACAGAGGATGAAGCAGGGCGGAGGGGTGAAGCCAGCGCCCTGCTCCCTGCAGGTGGGGATGATGGAGCTGGCCTCGCCCCCTCCCCCCCTTGCTCCTTGGAGGTGACGGCAGCAGTGGCATGGGAGCAGGGTTGGGACGGGGGGCGAGGCCACCAGTGCTGGCCTTGGCCCACCCCTCCCCCCTTCCGTTGTTGCCACCTGCAGGGCTGATGTGGCAGCAGTGGGGGCAGGAGCAGGCCCGACACGGTGGGGAAGGAGTGGGCAGTGGTGGTGGCAGTGGAAGGGGGGGGGAGTAGGCCTGGGCCCGATGCAGAGGAGGGGGGAGGAGAAGTGAGCCCGAGTCGGGGGAGAAGCTGGCCTGCCACAGTAGTGTGGGGGGAGCAGCGGGCCCGATGTGGCAGCAGCTGGGGGAGGGGAGGAGTGAGCTTCCTCTCCCCTTGGGCTGGGGACCACTCCTTCACCATTTTCTCTACCCCGTGTCAGCCCTGAGCCCACTCCTCCCCTCCCCCTGCTGCTGCCGGGTTGGCCCGGGCCCGCTGTTCTCCCCTGCCATGGCAACCTGGCTTCTCCCCACCCTTGGGCCCAGTCCTCCCCTGCATTGGGCCCAGGACCGCTCTTACCCTCCCCCCACCACAGCAGTGGGTGCAGGGAGTGGGCCCGGACCCCAAGCAGCAGGAGGGAAGGGGGCAGTAGGCCCAGACTGGGGGGGGAGGCACAGAGCTCTGTCCCCACCTGCTCTCCCCCTTCTCCCCCCTGTCATTCTTGATGGGCAATTGCTAGTCTATAAATATATTTATAAGAGATGAATACACTATTGCAATTAGTATATAACGTGAAGGTCAAAACCAAATAGAATGAAACAATAATGGGGAAATTAAATGATTTTACCTTACTAAAATAAATTGTCTTGATATTCTTGAAAGAAAACACTAAAGTTGACATGATTCTTTTTGATGTTTTTCCATCAAAAATGTCATCAGAATTTTACCTGCATGGAATGAAATGTTTTGCTTTTTATTCAGTTGCTTTTTCTAATTGAAAATGATTTCACTGAAAAAAATGTTGACCAACTCTATCCTTACTGAATTTAGTGTGAGCTTTGCCATTGATTTCATTGGGGCTAGAATTTCCCCCAGTAATTTCTGGGGATTATATATGAGTTTAAAATTAAATATATGCTTAAGAATTTTGCTGAATTGAGACCTAAGTGGTAAAACCTAAAGGCAAAGGAAAGTGATGACATCTCCAAGCTCATTGGTGATGTAGCATATCCATGCTTTTTAAATTGGCATGAGGACAGTAGGCCAGACCATCAGGTCCCAGCTTTGTGGATTTATATCTGCTGAGGAGGTGGCAGGACTGTTTTTTTGTTTTTTATATATTAGTGCAACCCAGCTATCAGGTTTACAGTGTCATAAGTCACAGAAAGATTACTGGATTCAATTTTTATCATTAAAAATCATAAACAGCATTCCCAGGAATCTGAAAATCTGTATTCTTGTGAATAAGAGATGAATTACTAAAATTAAAGAGAAGGTGCCTCTCTCCAATTAAAATAATACAACTAAATATATGGTAACAATTAAAAGGTAGAGCTCACCCAAGACAGACAAATACTCTACAAGCACCATTAACTCTTGGAGGCACATCCACCCATAGGGCAAAATGCTATCATTTAGTATTATCAGTATGCTCCATGTATTTCTCAAGAAATAAGCACAAACATTCCCAGTAATGCATGATGTTGAATAAAAGTTTCTTGGCAAGTGGCTTTGCCTTTTAAGGGAACATCCTTGCTGAAACTGGAAAACAAATGAGTGGATAGCCCCACCTTCCTCCTTTCCCAGAACACTTGGTTTATCTTAGAATCAGAGAAAACATTTTTGTAGGACTTTGCTAATATAAAATTGGCTGAGTTATGGCTCACATATGGGCTTCTGCACTGCCCCTACACTTCTAACAAGTCAAATTGGAGATCCATTTCAGTCTGGATATATGGGTGACTTGAAGATAAAGAGAAAGCTTTGAGCTGCTGAGCACCCCAGCAGTGCTGTTATTTGCTATAACACACCACCTGGAACATCTTACTAATGGCTAAAAAAAAGTCCAAAATGGTAGGACAAAATGAAAAGGCATCTTATATTTAAACTATATGGAAGCATATTTAAGGGAAAGTGGGAAATGATATTTCAGACATGAATCATAAAACATAGATGATTGCAAATTGGCACTGAAATTTTCAGAATGATCACTTAAGAGCTGATTTATTTTCCTTAAATTAATGTTTATTTTTGGTACATTAACTCAGTATTTTTGGTCTCAGTAAGAACATATTCTCTCATTCACAACTTCTTTTTCTAAGTATCAGCACAAGTTTTGCAATTACTTTCAATACAAACAGAAGATTGTATTTAAACTATACAGTAATCTTGTTTCATTCTCCAAATAAACTGGTGAGAGGATTAGACAGCTCAGAGGATTGTTAATGGGACAAAGTGTTTTCTATCTCAAGGTCACTATGGGCATGCTTACCCTTAGCTCCATGCAGACGTTGCAGCTACTGCCCCACCCATCTGTTCCCACTGATTGTGGTATGGATGCTCTAGTGGTGTCTCACAGATCTCAAGAACAGTAGGTCGGCCATGGGCGACTGGTGCCTCCTGAGTCGGGGGGGTACTCACTCCCCAGTGGCTAGTCAGAGACTGGAGGGAGGGGCCCTCCACGGCCAATCCTGCTGAACGGGGGGGTGGGGGTGGGCACTGGCGCTTTCAGGTGAGTGTGATCGGCTATGGGGGAATCGTGGGGATCGCTTCTCCTGGCACCCCCACTCCCTGGCTGGTGCTCTCAGGGGGGGCACCAATGCTCTTGCTTGTCCCCCTGCCCAGGAACACTGTCTATCAGGGGGTACATCAGCACTGTCAGGGGGTGAACGTGCACCCCCAGTGCAGCCCCTACGCATCGCCACTGACAGGGCCAAACCCTGTTATGGAGAGTAGGGCTAGACAATACAGTTAGAAAGCTGCACAGCCCCAGATAATAATCAGCTGGCACCTAATTCAGTAATGGCCTGCTGAGGTGATGTACGTTCAGAAGGAGGAGGGGCCAGGGGCTATGTAAGCCCTGCACCAGAGGTAGAGGGTGTCAGTCCAACCTGGGCAAAGCTGGAGGCAGGAGCTCCCTGCTAGGAGGGAAGAAATGCTGGGCACTGGAGTCTGGCTCAGATTGTGCAAGCAGAAGGATCTCCTTGCATAAAGCTGAGACACAGGACCAGAGACTAAGGGTAAAAACAAACAACCACCTTGATAGGAGATATATTGGCTTTGTTTATGGTTCACACTAAAACAGGTGTGGTTCAACCATTTACACACCAGGATTAAATGTCCATGAAGTTGAATTATCTGTGGTTGTTCGGAGGCAAAATGTTAATTTAGACATTTCACAGGTACTTAATGCAGGATATTGAGTTTGGCTGTCTGTGAAGCCTGGAGTTGGTTTGGCCCAAAACGCTCTCATGCAAATCAAACTGGCTGTCTGTTTTTAGCCTACAGGAACTGTGAGTAGACACAGGCGGGCCAGAGCTGGCAGAAGCCAGCAGGACTGAGCAGGGGCCTGTGGAAGGCTTTGAGAGGCTCCTCATCTGCAAATTAATTTTGATAAGGGTTTTTCTTATTGCAATTTGAGCCACTGGGCATAGGAGTGGCTGAAGGGTCAGAAGGAGGTCACTGAGGGTGCCTAGGGAAGGCACAACACTTGACCAAGGACTGTTAGAGTCTTGAGGCTGAACTGAGGGATGACAGAGCCCAGTAAATGGAATTAAGCCAAGGGGCAAAGGAATCACTCTGGACTGGGACAACATTCCAAATTAATAATAACATCAAAGTCATGGCATGTGAGTACAGGGAGGTGCCCAGGTTAACCAGAAAAGAGATGGGATTAGACTGGTCACTGGGAAGTGCCACAGCTGCCTTTAAATGTTGAATCCTGTTACATCTTAGAACATCCACAAACTGTTTTGGGTTTTAAGTGGGAGAAGTGAGAGTATGTAGTAAGAGACAAATCCCTGTCCCAAAAGTTTGCAATCTATGTAAATGCAATAAACACAGGATGCATTATTACCCCTGGTCATACAGGAAGCTTAAAGCAAAACTGGAAATTTGAACCAGAATATTCTGAGTGACACATCTAATATCTCAAACAGAAAATCAAACATTTTCTCTCTCTCTGGATCCATGATGCTTTAGACTAGACACTTGCTGGTCTCAACATGAGAAAGGCAGGATGTTGACTGATAGACAAGTATAGGAGCCTCATTCTGCAGTTGATTGACACTGTTCACACTCCTTTTAGTCCAGTTCTACAATGGTGCAACTCCACTGAAATCCTCTAACTCAGCTTCAGTGTTACCAGATCTTGTTCAGGACTGGTTTACTGTACTTTTAACATTTATGAATAAAGAATAAAATCTGTACATCTACTAATGCTAAATTCATTCCTTTTATATTACCTATCTTCAAAGACATTTTCCAACTATGTGAGTGAATGGCCTGAGAAAATTTTCAATTGAATTATACTGGAAACCAGTGGAGATCAGCTAGAAATTAATGGCACTACCAGCAGCATAAAACTAGAACAACACAGGGATGAAACCAGGTCAGCTGATGTTCATTTCAGCCTTATCAGGTCAACCACTGAAAACTATCCTATGTTTGTGACTTTCAAGGGCTGTGAATTTAGGGGAAGAATGAAAGGGCTAAGCACCTGGTTATAATTACGCTCTCCTTTCTCTCCAAAAGTCTCCCTAGAGGCTTCCCACGGTGTGATGCCAGTGATTATTAATCACTTTGGTGACTTTCCCCATTGTTTGCAGCAAGATAGTTTTTGCCTCACCACCCCTGGAACTAGTATTTCATTATAGATCTATCAGTGATTTGCTGCTCGATCTACCTTGTCTCACAACTGCTGAGGTAAACATTGCTGCACCAGAATCAGATGATTCTCTCCCTGTACTCACAGTTTAAAATCTTGTGCAAGTTTACACACTCCACAAAAGCTCTGCAGCAAAGATGGACTAAGCATGTCCTGCTAACTTCAGCAACTACCAAAGACATGGGTATTCAGGGCACAAGCTCACAGGTTAGGGATAGAAATTACACATAAACTGGTTTAAGTGATTGGAAATCAGTTCAAGTGCACTTAAACCACTTTCAAAATGGCCAAAACTGGTTTAAGATAAAGCTGAGTGGTTACAGTACCAGACTTAACTGATTTAGGTTAAATCAGTTTATTGAACTTCTGTCCCAGATCCCTTCCAGATTCAAGTTAACTCACAGATATTCAGTATCCCAGGATTCATAGATTTCATAGACATTTGGGCTGGAAGGGACCCTGGAGGAACATCGAGTCCAGCCCCCTGCCCCAGGGGCAGGAAGTCAGCAGGGATCATAAGATCCCAGCAAGATAAGCGTCCAAATGTGTCCTGAAGGCATTCAAAGTGGGTGCTTGAACCGCCTCCGGTGGCAGTCTATTCCAAACCTTGGGGGCTCGGACAGTGAAGAAGTTCTTTCTTATGTCCAGCCTGAATTGGTCATGGCAGAGTTTGTAACTGTTCAATCTTGTCATCCCGTGGGGTGCTCTGGTGAACAGATGTTCCCAGATCCTGATAAGCACCCCTAATAAATTTATAGGTGGCCACCAGATCACCCCTGAGCCTGCACTTTTCCAGGCTGAAAAGTCCCATTGCTCTCAGCCTCTCATCATAAGGTCAGTTTTCCTGACCTCTGATCATGCGCGTGCGGGCA
>NW_017728992.1:1892092-1893901 GCF_001723915.1 Gavialis gangeticus
CTCTCAGCCTCTCATCATAAGGTCAGTTTTCCTGACCTCTGATCATGCGCGTAGCTATCCTCTGCACCCTCTCAAGCTTCTCCACATCCTTTTTGAATTGTGGAGCCCAAAACTGGATGCAGTACTCCAGCTGTGGCCTCGTCAAGGCCAAGTACAATGGGAGAATGATGTCCCGGGATTTATTTGAGAAGTATCTATGGATGCAAGCCAGCGTTTTGCTCGCTTTACTAGCCACAGCATCACACTGAAGGCTCATGTTCATTTTGTGGTCAGTCATGACCCCCAAGTCCCTTTCCTCTGTAGTGCTAACCAGCGTAGCACTGCCAAGCCTATAAGCATACTGCAGGTTTTTCCTCCGAAGGTGGAGAAACTTGCATTTTTCGGTGTTGAACACCATCAGGATGCTTTGTACCTTCCCCACAACCCCCTCCCTCACAAGGTAGGTGGGTTAGACTTGGCCCAAGCTGTCTGTTCCACCTGGTCAGGGAGGTGTGCTCTAGCACCTCCTAGCTTCTCACCTGGGTGACTGCAGACATGTGGCTGCATTTTCAGAATCAAAAGTGAACGCCTGTTCACTTCTTATTGGCTCAAGCTATGCATCTTAGACTAACCTGTGAAGATTGAATCAATTCAACCTCGGGCTTTTTGACTGTCTGTACTTAGCCACAAGCACTTGAGCCAAGAGACATTACCTAGAACTCTGCCATCTTTCCCAGAAATAGCATCAAACAAAACATCAAATGGCACCAAGTCTATACTAACAATACTAACTGGCTGTTGCTAAAAGGACCCTTTTCATACTTTTGCCATACTTCATTTCCAACCTGAAATGCCCAGTATGACTGAGCAATAGACCTGTGCTTAAGTCCTTTAAATTCACAGTTTCACAGAAGGTTAGGGCTTGAAGGGAACTTGAGAGATCATCATCCTCCCTGCTCTGGGCAGAAAAGACTGCTGCGGTCAAATAACCCCAGCAAGGTATGTGTCAGGTCTCCTTCTGAAGATCTCCAGGGTAGGTGCCTGCACCATAATGTTCCCTCTAAGGAGTAGTGGTCCGTAAGCACGCCGCCTCGGTCCGTGAGCGTGCCACCTTGGTCTGTGAGCATGCCACCTTGATGTGGCATGAGACACTTACCGAAGGGGGCTGGGGGCTGGAGGCCGGGGGCTGGAGCCAAAAGGTTGGGGACTGGAGGCTGGGGCTGGGGGCCGGAGGCTGGGGGCCAGAGGCTGGAGTGAAGTGGATGGGGGCTGGAGGCTGGGACTGGGGGTTGGAGGCTGGAGCCAAGAAGCTGGGGGCTGGGGGCTGGAGACTGGGGCCAGGGGCTGGAGTCAGGGGCCAGGGGCTGGAGCCAGGAGCCACAGGCTGGAGCCGGGAGCCAGGGGCCAGGGGCTGAAGCCCAGGGCTGGCACAGGCTCTGTTGGCTCCAGGGAAGTGTTCTGCTCTCCCACATCAGGGCTGGGGAGTGGAGCAGCCCCCCACCCCAGCCTCCATCCCTACCTTGCTTCACCTCAGGGAGGAGACGCTGCCTGCCCCAGTGAGGCTCTGATGGCTCTGAGACACTGGTCCACTCCCTGGCCCTGATGCCACGTGCCTCCTCACTCCCTGAGGCATAGTAGGGGAATGGAGCAGTGTCCTGGAGCTGGCGGAGCCTCACTGGGCAGGCAGCGGCTCCTCCCCGAGGTGAGGCAAGGCAGGGATGGAGCCTGCACCAGGTTCCCACCCCCACCTCTCCTAGGAGCTGAACTTCAGCTCCTCTCCTGGTATGCACCCTTGAAAAGGCTGTGCGTGGCCACACTTTTAGTTGTGCA
>NW_017728992.1:1898901-1927602 GCF_001723915.1 Gavialis gangeticus
GTGCAGGCTCCACCGGCTCTGGGTAAGTGCTCCTCTCCCTGGCCCTGATGCAGGGGAGCAGAGCACTTCCCCAGAGCTGGTGGAGCCTGCACCAGGTTCCCACCCCCACCTCTCCTAGGAGCTGAACTTCAGCTCCTCTCCTGGTATGCACCCTTGAAAAGGCTGTGCGTGGCCACACTTTTAGTTGTGCATGGCCGCGCACATGCATACCTTAGAGAGAACCTTGCTGCACCACCCCTGCTGGGAGTCTAGTCCAGAGTCTGGTCATATGAACCGTGAAGAAGTTTTTCTTTATATCCAGTCTGAAAACTTATTCTGGGAGTTTAAGACCATTGCTGCTAGTTTTTCCCTGGGGCCCTTTGGTGAATAGTTGTTCACCTAGCCCCTGATGCTCTCCCCTGATATATCTGTAAATTGCCACTGAATTCCCCAGAAGTCTTCTCTTTTAGGCTGAACAGTCTCATATCTGTGAGCATTTCCTTGTATTGCTTGCTTTTCAAGCCTCTAATTGAATGAGTGGCTCTTCTCTGGACTCTCAAGCTTCTCCAACAACCTTCTTGAAGTGTGGCACCCAGAACTGAATGCAGTATTCCAGCTGCAGCTTCACCAATGCCAAGTAGAGTGGGAGAAAAACTTCCTTAGTTTTGCCTGAGATGCATCAGTGGATGCATACCAGTGTATTGCTTGCTCTGCAAACTGTAGCATCACACTGGTGACTCAGTCATTTTATGGTCAATTATGACCCCCACATCCTTTTCAGATGTGGTGCTAGGTAGTGAGTACCACCAAGCCTGTAAGTTTGTTGGAGATTTTCCCTCCCCAGATGGAGCACTTTACACCTCTCAGTGTTGAACAGCATCTGGTTCTGATCTGCCCAACTAACTAATCTGTCTAGGTCCTCCTGGATCATCAGCCTACCCTGAGGTGCACACTTCCCCACAGCTTAGTGTCATTGGTGAACTTTGCCAGTGTGCTTTTCAGCCCCACATGCAGAGCATTGATAAAGATGTTAAAAAGCACTGGTTCAAGTACTGAACCCTGGGGGACCCTACTGGCTACCTTCCACCAGGTCAACACAGATCCATCTATTAGTACTCTCTGGGTCCAACCTGCAACCAGTTTCCCACTCATCTGACCATTGAATTGCTCACCCCATAGTCCCCTAGTTTTACCTTGACAGCCTTATGGGACACCAAGTCAAAGGCCTTCCTAAAGTCCAAGTAAATGATGTCTACCTTATCTCCCTTATCCAGATGGGGAGTAACCTGATTGTAGAAGGAGATGAAGTTAGTCATACATGACCTACTCACGACAAAGCCATGCTGGCTGTTGTTCAGAATTTTGCCTTCTACTAGCCTACTGCATATGGACTCCTTGAGAAAATTTTCGAGGATTTTTCCTGGGATTGAAATCAGGCTCATTGGCCTGTAGTTCCCTGGGTCCTCTCTCCTCCCCTTCTTGAAGATGGGCACAACATTGGCACTCTTCCAGTCTTCTGAGACCTCTCCTGAGTGCCACGAATTCTCAAAAAGGTTTGTCAGTGGTCCCATGATGACTTTGGCTAGTTTGTTCAGTACTCTTGGATGCAGTTCATCTGGTCCTGCTTACTTACAGATATCCAACCTCTCTAGCTGCTCTTTCATCAGCTCTACATTCACTGTTGGTAGGCGATCATCCCTACTGTGAATACTCTGTCATATTCACATTTGGCAGGCTATATCTCTTAGACTAGTGGAATACAGATGCAAAGTAGTCATCCAGGAGTTCAGTTTTCTCCTTGGTGTTGGTGAGCAGATGCACTGAGCAGTGGTCCCACGCTTCCACTGGTTTTCCTCCTGTTACCTATGTACCTAGAGAATGACTTCTTATTGTCCTTGATTTCAGTTGCTAACCTGAATTTGGTTACCACTTTTGCTTTTCTAATCTGTCCCCTACAGGTGTGGGCCAATCTTATGTAGTTCTCCGTGGGGCCTATTCCTAGTTTCCACCATTGATAAGCATCCCTTTTATTTTTCAGAAGAACTACAACTTTCCTATTGAGCCAAGATGGCCTCTTGGCCCTTGTGCCACCTTTTTTGCATACAGGTATAGACAACTTCTGTGCACTGAGGATTGTGTCCTTGAGGAATGACCACTCTTCATCCACACTCTTTCCTTGCAGTCCATGATCCCATAGGGCATTACTCACTAAAGCCCTTCACTTATTGAAATCAGCTTTTTTAAAGTAAAGAATTTATACCTTCCTGACAGATTTTCCAGCCCTATGATGGACAATGAAAGTGATAGTATCATGGTCACTGTTGCCTAGATTACCCTCTATCGTCAGATCACTCAGCAGGTTGTTCCCCTTGGCCAAAACTAAATCTAGGAGGGCATTTCCTCTGGTCGGCCCATAGACTTCCTGAGACAGGTAGAGCTCATCGATACAAGCCAGGAATCTATGCAACTGGTCAGATCTGACAGAGTACTCTTCCCAGGAGATATCTGGGAACCATGATGACCATATCCCATGCTCTTGCACCCTCTTCCAGTCCTTGAGGAATGACCACTATTCATCCACACTCTTTCCCTGCGGTCCATGATCCCATTGAATGGAAAGATTTGGCAGGACTTAATGAACTTTGAGTTAAAACTTCATGGTTAGTTTTGTTATTTTATTAATAGTTCAAAGAAGGTAGGGCTGGAAGAGGCCTCATAAGGTCATCTATGTCTGGATACCTTTAAGAGTGTTACATATAACCTATTACATTTGCCCTAGGATTGCAGGAGGGAACAGCAGATCAGCAGGCTCTCTTTATCATTTTATAAAGTTTAACTCCTTGGTCTTTTGGGAATAACATATGGTACCAGGAGTTGGGTGCAAAGAAAGACAAAATAATGGAGCATCTCAGAATTTCAGGGGAGTTAGCAATGCAGCAGAAAACTGGAAGACATTTAAGTAAGGCTTTGCCATATATATGATGGCCAGTGGAGCTACAGAGAAGGAAGATCTATTCAAGGTAGCTATTTTTTAGAATATAGCAGGGAAGCTCTACCTCTTTATAATAGCCTACAAATGTCATAAGCAGAACAGAAAAGCTATGGCACAGTAATAAAAAAGTTTGAGGAATTTTTTATACCCAAATAAAATGAAACCTTTGAGCAGTATAATTCCCACATGACAGAGCACAAAGAATGAGAGACGAAAGAAGAGTTCGTCAAAGACCTCAGACTGCTGAGCCAGACATGCAACTTTGGAGACCTAAAAGAGTGATCAGAGACCAAATGACCATGATCATAGTCCAAATACTATTAGGTATAATGGATACAAGCCTCAGGAAAAGACTGCTAGAGGATTCTAAGCTTAATTTGGAAAAGGCAGTTAGAATGTGCCAAGCACCAGAGATAACAAATGCCAGGCTGCAGAAGGTGGAGGAAAAAGCAGAACAAGCTGAACTAGACAGGATTACAAGACTCCAGATGCCTAAGACAACACACAAACAATACAGAAAGGAGGACCTCACTATGAAGCAGGCAAGTGGAGGCCAAAGAGAATTGCTCAAAGAAACAATAGTCAGCTGCAGATGCTGTGGGGGTTGCCACAAACCCATGCACTGCCATGCATTTGGTAAGCACTGCAACAAATACAAAAGATTCAATCACTTTTCATGAGTTTGCAGAAAGGAGCAGGATGCAACATGCAAGAAACAACAGATGCATGCTGTATGCAACAGAAAAAGGAAGAATTCCACGCTGGCACAATGCAAGAAGTTCATTCTTCTGAGGACTGGACAATCACTCTGGACACCGAAGGACTAATGGTAACTTTAAAATAAGATACAGGGGCATGGGTCAATTTAATACCAGAATAAAATATTCAAAAAATGAAAACTAAACCTGTGTACTATGAGAATAAAAAGTGAGACTTAAAGTATATGATAGAAACATGATTGCAACCAAGGGTATTTGTCCACTGCATGTTAGATACAAGGGTAATATAGTAAACATTCAGTTTGTCACTGTCTCAGGAAAGCTACTGCCAATTATTGGGTTACAAACATGTAAAAATCTAGGTTTAATTAAGACAGGGAATGCCATAGAAGGACTAGAAAGCAAGAACATAGAAGAAGAGTTTTATGATGTGTCGAGCAGCATAGGCAGGCAAGGTTCTTTGAGTAGATGTGATATGTTTATTAGACCAACTCAGTTGGAGCACTTTACACTTTTATTAGACTCAGTTGGTCTAATAAAAGATAACACATCTACTCAAAGAACCTTGCCTGCCCATGATGTGTAAAGGCATAGGGAAGCTGTCAACTGAGTACAAAATAAAATTAAGAGAACCAAAAACCCCCACCATACATGCTCCAAGAAATGTTCCCCTTGTACCAAGAAAACACTGAAAAAGGAGTTAGATTAGTTAACATGGACTTAAAAGAAAAAGTAGAGCAACCAACTGTTTGGGTTAATTCACTGGTCATAACTGAAAAAAAAGATGGATCCTTGAGATTGTGTCTGAATCCTAAGCAAATGAACAGATACATCAAAAGGAAGCATTTTCCCATTCCCACCAGGGAAGAGGTTTCTGGCAACATGGCAGAAGCTAAATATTTCTTCACTTTGGATACCCCTTTTGGGTTTTGGAGAAAATAATAGCATTAGATTATATACCTTAAATATGCCCTTCAGAAGATGTTGTTTTCATAGGCTTCCTTTTGGACTGTGTTCTGCATCTGAAGTATTTCACAGAAAGGTGCAATAAATTTTTGAAGGTCTTGATGGAACTATGGTTCATATTGATTGTGGGAGGGTGAATGTGTCTCCTCGGCCTCACTCAGAGCTCTCTTGCCACGACTTGAGATGGGAGAAATGATAAGAGTTATTCTCTGAATGAGGTGGGATACCATTGACCACCTAGACAGTAGTTTAACAAGGTATTACATTGATTGAGTGCTGGTTACTAAGTCTTTATTGGGTGTTCTTATTGCTCATTAACAGGAGAGTGATTTCTTCCCCACCCTGTCGAGCCTCTTGTGTCTTCCTCCCTGTTTCCCTTTTCCAACGTTTATTCTCCAGGCTCCCTGGGCCTGTCTTTGGCCTCATCACCTGAGACCCTTCAGTGGGTATCCCACTCCTCACCGGTCAGCCATTGGCCCGTAGTCCCTCAGGCTTATGTGCTCCTGTTCTGCGTATTCCTCTCTGTCTCCAAGTTCCCAGGGGGCAAAGTTCTGTTCCTTGCCTCCTGCCTTTTAAGTGCAGCAGACACTTTCATTTCCCTTATCTCCACCCAGTTTGCCGATTCTCATCTGCTGGGCTTGGTCGGCTGCTGACCTTTTCTTTTTTGTGACCCCGTCCCCTTTGGCTACCCGCGTCCTGAAACTATCCCCCAAGTAACAAGCTTTCTATCTAAACACTCTGGTACATTGATAATGTATTATTTTGGGGAAATACTATGGAAGAACATGACTTGAGGCTAAGAAAGGCACTAGAAAGAGCTTGCAGAGCAGATTTGAAACAGAACAAACAAAAATACAAATTCAGTGTCAAAGAAATATCATATCCAGGAGAAAAGCTGTCTGAGAAAAGAGGGCAAATCAATCCTGCAAGGGTTAAAGCCATTACAAATTTGCCACCCCCTACAGGTAAAGAAGGAGTGCAAACATAACTGAGAATGATCAGTTTTGTAGGGAAATAGCTACCTACCTTAGCAGAGCAGACCAAATACCTTAGATCACTCCTACAAAAGAATGCTCAGTGGACACAGGACCATGAACATGAAGCTGAATTTAAAAACTTGATGGAAAAAATAATGAAAACTCTGGTACTAAAGTATTATGACCCTAAAAGACCCATTAAATTGTGAACAGGTTCTTCTAAAGATGGCATTGGAGCAGGTTTCCTTCAAAAACATGGGGATAGCTTGAGACTTGTAGCATATGTATTTAGGGCATTCTCTGAGTCAGACTGTCTATATGCACAAATTGAGAAAGAAAGGTTAGCTCTGGTATATGGCTGTACAAAATTTCATATATTCATCTATGGGAAGCCTGTGCTAGCTGAAACTGATCATAAACCTTTGGTAACTATAGCAAAGAAAGGGTTATCAGACATACTATCCAGATTACAGAGACTTTTCTTTCAAGTGCAAACATATGATCTAGATATACAGTACGTACCAGGAAAATATCTACTTATTGCAAATACAGTGTCCAAAGCATATGACCCAATGGAAAATGACAGAATTCCAGACTCAGACATAATACATGTTAATCTAATTAAAAGAGTGATTCCTGTCACAGGTAAAATGTGGGCACTAATTGCAGAAGCTACTGTTCAGGACACCACATTGCAAAAAGTGATAACAGCTATTTGTGCTACTTGGCCTGGAAAACATATATCTAACCCCAACTCTCAATTCAAGGAAGAGCTGTCAGTACTGAACGACTTTCTGTTCAAAGGCTCATGGCTTCTTGTTCCAGCAGTGCTAAAGAAAAACATGTTTATCAGAATACATGAGGGGCATCTAGCACTGAAAAATGCAAAAGGAGAGCAAGGGGTGCTCTATCTTGTCCCAACATAAATAATAACATTACAGATGCTGAAAAGGCTTATACAATGTGCCTAAAGTACAGATCAGTACAAAGAAAAGAGCACATGAAGGTCTTGAAGTAACTTGTAGCTCTGGGGTATCAAATGGGCGTTGTCTTAATCATACATGCAGGAAAAAAATTATGTATTAGTGCTGGATTATTATTCTTACCATCCTGAAATTGCATTGCTTGAAAGCACAACAGCAAACCATGTCATAACTCACATCAAATTGATTTTTGTTAGACACGGGATTATACAAATTGTGAGAACAGACAATGGACCTCAATTCAACTGTTTTGAGTTTAAAGAGTTTGCAAACAAATATGGATTCTGTCACAACACTTCAAGTCCTAAATACCCACAATCTAATGGTTTGGTGCAAAATTGAGTACAAATAGTGAAAACATTGTTGAAAAAAGCTACAAATTCACACACCAAAGTCTACCTGTCACTTAAATTACAGGCCAACACCCATGAAACAAGGATTGTACTCAGCAGAAATGCTGTTTAACAGGAAACTCAAAACCAGGCTGCCAAATCTTGTGGACGATGCTCATCAGCATGAAAACTGAGACGTGAAAACATTACAAAAATTCAACAAACTTGAAATGGTACTATGACATGGGTTCCAGGGAGTTACCACAACTGCACAACAAAAATATGATAGTAATTTCAGATGGATGAACATGGAAACAAAAACACTAGTTTCCCATCAAGTAGCTCCTGGAAGGACAGATGTTAAGAAGGAACAGATGACACTTGCAGCTCATAAAGGGGAGAAAAGAAGCAGCATTGTGAGATTCACCAAAGGAAACAGATCTAACATAAAAGCAACAATAAATGACAGAAGAGATTGAAAATGATATAGAAGTAGAGACATCTGAACCAGAAAACCAAACAAGAATTGAACCAATAAGGACTGAGAATGCAGAGAAACTGAGAAGATGAGTTAGAGCTAAAAAGCCAACACAAAAACTAATAGGTTAGGGACAGAAGTTACACATAAACCCATTTAAGTGATGAGTAATGGGTTTAAACCTGTAACAGAACATAAGTTCAGTGCATATAAACCAGTTTCAAAATGGCTGAAACTGACTTAAGATAAGCCTGGTTGAATGTAGTATCAAACTTAACTGACTTGGGTCAAACCAGTTTATGCAACTTCTGTCCTAGACCCCTTCCTGGTTTAAGTTAAACGAGAATCCTCCAGAATCCCAACATGCTCTCTGGGCTGGGCTATGTTCTCTGCTCCAGACAGCAGGGCTGGTCCCGCCCCTCTGCTCTCTAGCCTGAGCAGGGGTGGGGATGTGGCAAGACACTGGCTGTCATGGCTCCGTTAAGGCAAAGTAGGCAGGAAGGGTGTTAATTCTTCCTTCATTCCCCTCCCACACCACCACAGTTAGGGTCTGCCCGTCTGCAGGGAAGGGGCAGAGGCAAAGGGAGTGGCTGGGGCTGGCAGACCTTGGCTGCAGGGCAGAAGGGATAGAGGAAGGAATTAACCCTCTCAATGGCCCCTGCGCCTTAACGGGGCCATGCCAGAAGAGTGTCTGAAGTGGCAAGGGGATGGGGAGGGGCAGCAGCTTTTGTCAGGGTGCGCAGGAGGGGTTTCATTCCCCCCACTCCCTTCCCTGTCCTACCAGCAGGGACCACAGCTTTTTTGACTTGGTCCCATTAAGGTAAGGGGGCAGGGAGGGGATTAATTCCTCCCATCCCACAGGAGGACTGCAGCTGGGGTGGAGCAGCCCCCCTTCTCCCTTTCCACCCCCCTCCCAGAGGGGTACTTTTCCTCCTGCTCTTCCTCCACCCAGGGTGGGGAGAGGGGGCTCTGTGTGGCACTGCCTGGCATGGCCCAGCTTGCGCATTGGGAGTGGCTATCACTGAGCCATGGCTGCTGGGGGTGGCCCCACCCCCATGGCCAAGACCGGCCCTGCTGAGTCCCGGTCGAGGTAGCCATGTGGCAGGGCTGGGGCCATCCACAATGGCTTCAGCTCTGTGACAGGGACCCTGAGCCCTGTCAGCGAGTGTAGACTGGCCTTGTGCGTATGGATAGCAGCGGCTACCTGGGCCAGCTTGGAGGCATTGTGGGGGCTCGTGGGTCCACAGTGAGCCCCTGCAGTGGACAGCTGCTGGGCTCCGTGCTCACTGGTGCCTCTGAGCTGGCCCGGGTAGCCTGCTGCCTGGCCAGCCACCGCCTGTGCATGCCGGGCCAGGCTGCTGTCACTGAATGGGCTCAGCTTCACCATCACTGAGCTGAAGCCACTGCAAATGGCCCTAGTCCTGCAGCCCAGCCCAACCCGGCCCCGCCATGTGGCTGCCTTGACCGGGGCTCAGCAAGGCCAGCCAAGGCCGCAGGGGCAAAGCCATCCCTGGTGGCTGTGACTCAATGACAGTCACTCCCCATGCCCAGGCTGGGCAGGGCTGGGCAACACCGCACAGAACCTCCCCTCCCTGCCCTGCAGAGATGGCAGGTGGGAGGGGAAGAGGATGGGGAAGAGTTCCTCTCATCACCGAACAGAGCCCCCTCCCCTCCCCGGGGGGCAGGCAAGGGGGAAGAGTCCCCCTCTGGGGCTGGGCAGCCCCACCATAAGGCTATGGTGCTGGGCAGCCCCACCACAGCAGCAGCAGGGGGCAAGAGGAGGGGGAAGAGTCCCCCCAGCTTTGAACAGAGCCCTGCTCCTTATTGTGTGGGCAGGAGGAGCAGGGGGAAGAGTCCCCCTCTGGGGCCAGGCAGCACCACACAGTCCCCCTCCCCAACCTGTGGTGGCAGAGGGTGGGGGGGAGGCAGAGGGGAAAGAGTCATTCTCCAGCACTGCACAGAGCCTCCCTCCCTGCCCTGCAGCAGTGGGAGAGAGGGAGAAGGGGGAAGAGTCCACCCTTGGGTGCAGACAGCACTGTGTGCCTGGATTGCACCTGGCAGTAAGGGAGCCACTAGGGCAGGCAGAGGTCTCTCCCCTTCTCCTCCCTCTGAACTCTGAAGGCCAAGATGGGGATTTAAACCCCCCCTCAGTTTTACTCACAGCTTCCCTGTGAAAGGGAAGGGTGGACTTGCTCTAGTGCTCCCAGGCTTCTGGCCTGAGCCACTGCAAGCATGTGCCTGCATTTCTGGAATGAAAAGAAAATGTCTATCCCCCTGCAAACCAGTTCCATCTTTGTAGGTTAGATTAACCTGCAAAGTTTGAATCAATTCAGAATTGGGCTTTTTGAATGTCTGTCCCTAACCATGGAGACTTATTAAATGTGCTTTAACTATGGGTTACACTAAACTGCCAATGTTAGTATTATATGGGAATATGTTACATATAAAGAGGGAAGATATGTAGATACCTTTAAGAGTGTTATGTATAAGTTGTTCCATTTGCTCAGGGATTGCAGAAGGGAACAACAGATCAGTAGGCTAAGTAGGCTCTCTAAATAAACAAACTTTATCATTTTATAAGTTTAACTCCTTGGTCTTTTGAGAATAACACTATCTAGTCCAGTTCCCTGCTAAAGATAGGATCATTCCTGACTAAACTATACCAGGGAAGTGTCTGTCTAGTCTGCTTTTGAAAATTTCCAGTGATGGAGATTCCACAACTTCTCTAGGTAGCGTATTCTGATGCCTGACCACCCTCATAGTCAGAAAGTTCCTTCTCATCTGCAACCTAAATTTCTGCTGTTGCAGCTTGAGTCCATTGCTCCTACTCCTGTCCTCTACAGCCAATCTCCATCCTCTGTATAATCACCTTTCAGGTATTTGAAGACTTATTAAATCCCCACTCAGTCATCTCTTCTAGTTAAAGAGAAATTGATTTTGTGAATGAGTTAGTGGGGCTGAAAGAGCTAGGTTAAAACTCCACTCTTGTAGGGTGGGCAAATATCTGTCACAGATATCTTAGACACAGCTGATCCTGCCTTGGGGTATGAGGATAGATTAGATCAGCAGGGGCCAATATTTATGGCACGCATGTCACAACCCCGCCCCCCCCGCATACTCCCAGGTGCCACCCAGATCCCCTTCCTTTGCTCTATCTGCTGCTCTACTTTCTGCTCCCTGCCCTATCTGTCATAGTGCTGCCTACCCTCCTCCCCAGTCTGCCATGTGCTGCAGACAGAGGCTACCCATGCTGCAGTTTGGCCATGCCTGGATAAGATTATCCTTTGACTATAGCACAAGAACCTTATCCTTTTAGACCCTTCAGATTTTTTTCATTTTCCAAAAGTAAAATGGAGTTCAGCTGAAAAACTTACCAACCCAGAGAAATGTTTGCATGAAGATGATGACACAGGATACTTGAAGTGGTCTCAAAATGGTTTGTCAGCCTTTGCGCACTGAAATTTCCTAAATGCCAGACTGCCATCAGACTGTCACCTGGAAATCAGATTAGATTAATAAATGTTCAAGATCACAACTAAACTGGGTGAATTGGTTGACCCATAGAATTTATCTGATGATTCCCCTCCACCTCTCCCTTTTTTACTCCCCCAAGTAGATTGTGATTGAAAAAAATATATATATTCCCTAATGTAAAATCAGTTGTCATATTATTTGCATGAATAACCCTTAGTCTGTAATTCAATTAGCAAAAATGTTTGAGAATATTCAATATTCAGAATCATATTATAGGAATGTATACATTTAATACATATGCATGCAATATAATGTGTGGATATGTATTACATAGTGCAATAGTGTTATGATAACGATATACATGGGGGATGTATGTGTGTATATACATATATACATACATACATACATACATATACACACACACATAATGTGAGAGAGAGAAAGAAAATATATAATATTGTATAATTTCATAGATTTCATAGACATTCAGGCTGGAAGGGACCTCGGAAGATCATCGAGTCCAGCCCCCTGCCCCAGGGGCAGGAAGTCAGCTGGGGTCAAAAGATCCCAGCAAGATAAACATCCAAGTGTCTCTTAAAGGAGTCCAGAGTCGGTGTTTGCACTGCCTCTGGCGACAGTCTGTTCCAAGCCCTGGGGGTTCGGATAGTAAAGAAGTTCCTCTTTACGTCCAGCCTAGAACAGTCTTGGAGGCATTTGTGACCATTGGACCTTGTCATCCCTTGGGGCGCTCTGGTGAACAGACATTCCCCCAGATCCTGATGTACACCCGTTATATACTTATAGGCAGCCACCAGGTCCCCCCTGAGCCTGCGCTTTTCCAGGCTGAGGAGTCCCGTAGCTCTCAGTCCCTCATCATAAAGCCTGTTTTCCAGCCCTCTGATCATGTGTGGCTCTCCTCTGGACTCTTTCAAGCTTCTCCACATCCTTTTTAAATTGTGGAGCCCAGAATTGGATGCAGTACTCCAGCTGCGGCCCCAGCAAAGCTGAGTACAGCGGGAGGATGACATCCTGGGATTTGCTAGAGAAGCATCTATGGATGCAATCCAGAGTTTTGCTCGCTTTACTAGCTGCAATATCACATTGGTGGCTCATGTTCATCTTGTAGTGTATCATGACCCCCAAGTCCCTTTCGGCTGTGGTGCTAGCAAGCGTAGTACTGCCAAGCCAATAAGCATGCTGTGGGTTTTTCTTCCCAAGGTGGAGTACCTTGCATTTTTCGGTGTTGAACACCATCAGGTTTTCGTCCACCCATATTCTAACCCTGTCAAGGTTGGCTTGGATCTCCATCCTGTCCTCCGGTGAGGACGCTTTACCCCAAAGTTTGGTGTCATCGATGAACTTGGCTACTCCACTTCTGACACCAATGTCCACATCATTAATGAAGATGTTAAAAAGTACAGGCCCAAGGACAGAACCTTGGGGGACCCCACTGGTCACAGCACACCACGATAATTGGCTTCCATCAACGACCACTTTCTGGGTCCAGCCTCAGATCCAATTCCCCAGCCAGCGGACTGTGATGTAGCCAAGGCTGCAGTTTGCCAGTTTTTCTATGAGATAATCATGGGATACCAGATCAAAAGCTTTTTTAAAATCAAGATATATGACGTCAATCTCTTCTCCCTTGCCTGCTGAGACATCACCAACCTCCACTGCAATTTGTGGGGGCTCCAGTGGAAAAGATAGCAGCAGGGTCCCAGTCATGTCACCTGCCACTTCCTCCAAGGATAGACTTCAGAGCTCGACTTCCACACCCAGTATGTGAAGTCCTGGGAACCCTTTAAGTCATCTTTCACCTCAGCTGACAGCTGCACTTAGGCTGGGCTGTGAGGTGAAGGGTCAGGAAGGGGAGAGACTGCATAGGACAGTGTTTTAAAGATCCTGGGAGTTAGCGGGCAGTACAGGGAGGTACAGGGCAATGCACAGCAGGAAGGCACATCGGTGGCCAAAGCAGGTGGGCACTTGTTTGCAGCCACTCAGGGCCTGCTACCACCGGCGGCCAGGCACTCCTTCTCAGTCATTTTGGGCCAGTCGCTTATCTGCTCACAAGATTCACTGAATGCGTCATTTTAGAGTGCTAACTGTCCTAAATTTACTGCACTTCCCACATTTCTTGATTTTCAGCTCCACTTGCAATGCCACCACTGAGGACACGCAGGCCACTGAGGCAGGCTGCTGCCGATGCATACATGTACAGAACTGTGAACACCCTCAGGGACTGCAAGCATTGGCTGTGCAAGATGGTGAGACAGATCTGTCTGGCTATGGACAGATTCATGGCCATCCAGCATGCAGGAATCACTCTGAGTCCAGGAGGCAGTCCCAGACCCAACAGGACTAGCCAATAATGGTCAGGCTCCTTGCAGTGATTCTATGCCTGATGGTTGTCAGCCCCGCTCCTGCTCCTGTATCATTACAGTAGTAAAAAGAATTCCTCTGTTGTAGTAATTATGCATCATCTTATAAAAGCTGTTCCATGGTTTGTTTAATTACGGTTAATATTTGGTTTGTAAATAAAGGTTTCTATTTGCTTTGTTCAATTCTTCCCTTCATGTTCCCTGAGCATAACAGGGGAAGTGTAGAAGGATGGGGGGATGGGGTTTGCTGGCTTGTAGGCTCAGGGGCTTGCATGAGCTGCTGATGGGCTTGCATGAGCTGTCTTTCAATAGTGGCAATCAGTAGTTAGTCAAGCATGCCTGCCTGGTTTTGAATCTACTTTGGTCTCCTCCACTGCCAATCACCAGCTGAGTTCCTGATCCCTGACAAGCAGCATGCACTCAGAGGAAATATTATGAACACTGTGCAGCACCCCTGATTGCTGCTCACTGCCATACCCTGTAGTACCCACATTCTGGGCAGTCCAGAGGTGGGTATGTCCTCTTTTATTAGGACACTGTTTCTGAAACAAGCCTGGTTTTCTTTGGTTTGGCTTACCTGCCCACTACAACCCATGCCTCTACAACCCTTCCCATTACAGTAGACAGACATGAATGAAAATTAATTTTAATTTCACCACAGCATTAATTTTATTGTCAGTAACAAAAGCAGAACTGAAATAATGCAAGAACACAATGCCCACTCCCTGATTTCCTACAGAAGCAAGCAACAGCACTAACCACTTAAAGTTCATCAAAGGCTCTTCTTCCCCCCAACCCAGTACCTGTTCTTTCATCCTCCCCTTCATCATTAAAGCATGGTGGCACTCTCCTTGGCCTCCCAGAGTAGGAGCACCCCTCACTTGCAGGCATAATGGCTGTCATTGAAGTTGTCACTATGGGGGGCTGATCATGGATCAGGGTCTCTATAAGTGTCAGCTCATGGATAGGGGCACGCATAGTGGATGCTGCATGGGTGGTCCTGGAGGGCAGGGGCCAGCTCATGAATGGCAGCCGGGACACAGGTGGAGAGAGAAAAACTTATTTGAGGGAGCTGAGAGCATGTGTGCATTCTTGCATGTGCCCCCCAGCAGGTCTGTGGCAGAAGGGGTAGGGGGAAGATCGAGGCTTCAGTAGTGAGGGAGGTCAAGGTTCCAGTGGTGAGGGAGGGAGTGGAGCACAGGCAGGAGCAGGGGCTGCGGTGAGTGGGGCCACAGACAGGCTGGGTGGTGGGACAAGTGGAGGAAAAGGTAGCTGCCATTGCACACTGGGCTTTGAGCCGGGCAGGCAGGGGGCACATGACACTGGCTGCTCTTGGGGCAGCTGCAGCAGGGAGCAAAGTGCAGCATGCAGAGGCAGCTGCCTCTGCCACACACACACATCAGGGGCATGTGCCCCCCAGGCCTCTGCTTGTCCTGCCACACAGCCTGGTCAGGGCCCCAATCACCCTAGCATCCTGCCTGTGCCCTCCTCCCTCCCTCACCACTGAGGCCTCAATCTGCACCCCCCACCAGCAATGAGGGAGTGAGTGGGGCTGGAGCTGGGGCTGAGGCAGACCCTGCACAGCCGCGGTGGAATTGAGCTGCAAGTGGCTTGTCCGGGGGGTGGGGGGGCCGGGGATGGGAGCTCCTGCTGCTGCACGCACCCCAGGAGGGCATGGGGGGCATGTGCCCCTGGATCTGTGCAGGGTGAGGGCTGGCTGCTGCCGTTGGCTGGGGCCGGGGCTGCGCTGGACCAAACTGTGATTGGGGCAGGAGGTGTGGCAATGTTGGGAGAGGAATGAGGTGGGGCTACAGTGAAGTCTGGGGTGGCTGCAGACCCCCTGTAGCCCTCCTCCCAGTGTCACTGCCACCTGCCCTAAGCACAGCCCCCTCCACTGGCAAAAGCCCTGCGCAGCCTCAGCAGCAGCCTGCAGCAGCAGCCCACCCTGTCCTGTGCAGAGCCGGGGCACGCCCCCCTCCCATGCCTCCTGGGGTGCACATAGCAGCAGGAACCATGCCCCCCAGACGAGCCACTTGCAGCTCCGTCCTGCACCCCACCCCAGCTGTGTAGTGCCTGCCCCAGCCCCACTCCCTCCCTCACCAGGGCTGTTTAATGCTGTTAACACTAATGTCCCTATTTAACAACCCTTAATTCACTGCTGTGTGCATGCCCTTCCCTACCCCTCCTGCAGTTGCTGGAAGCCCACAGCCGGGCTACCATGTGGCCCTACCGTGTGACCCTGTGTTTGTGGGGGCGCTAAGCCCCATTACCCCCCCCACTCCACCTCCTGTGAGCCAGTGTCATGTGTCTAAGAAACTCCTCTCTAAACATACCCGCCATTCACCAGCTCTCCGCAATATGCTGATGGCACTGTCTGGCCAGATCGAGGAATTCCTTTGTGCTGGCAGTGATGTCCCGGTGAGCTGCTGCCTCTCACTCTTCAACCTTTCCATACAACTGCCAGAGTTCATCCTGCAATTCATCCACAGACTGTACTTGCAATTCCAATGCCATCACCAAAGCCTCCATCATGCCTTCACTTGACTGTCACTGCCTATGGCAGTGTTCATGCATTTGCTCAGCTCTGGTCTGTGCTGGTGTCTGTGCTTCAGCCTCATGTCCCTGCCTTCTAGCAGATGCAGTAGCTGGTAACAAGAATGAGGAGAAAAAAAGTGTTCATGGTCAAAGATCTTATCCTCACTCCCTATAACAGATGGATAACTGGCGATCACCAAGCAGCATCCCTGCCACTTGGCGAATTAATGTAGCCACCTGCAAAGGATGATTATGCAAGAACCCAGATATCTCCTCAGTCCACTGAGGAATACATTGTACACCTCTCATGAGCACAAATTCCTGCCGCTAAACTAATTAACACTTCCCCCTCAAGCACCTTTAAGAGAGGGCACAGCATGTCCACCCCCATGTAAGTGAAACACTGTGCAACTGCCAGAAGCAGACATATTTGCCACTTACAAAATTAATGCCCTCCTTCCCAACTCACCATGCTAGGCCTTGGCACAAAAGTGGGGCTTGATCCACATAATCCCTAGTTACCCAAACCAATCTAATGCCCCTTCCCCGTAACTTACAAATCCCCAGATGTGGATCCTGAGGTGTCTCCAATACTGTCACTGATCTTCAGGTGTCTGGAATTTCTGGCATGTCTACAATTCCAGGGAGAGTAACACCATGAAATCTGATGCATCCTCCTCCTCTGGGTTATGCAAGCAAGGCATTGAGGAAAGTGGAGTCATGGTCAAGACAACTCTGTCTTGGCTGTCCCTGTCCTCCAGCTGCTGTGAGCACTCACTCCCTGCCTCTGACTGGTTGCATGAAGTCTGTGCAATACATATCACACTGCCCACTGCAGCAGCAGGCCAGTCTGTGGATTCTTGCAGGCTAGGTGACACTGTGGCTTCCTGTACCTCCTTCATCCCCAAGGACTGGAGACAAGCATTGCTTGCATCCTTTGCAGGAATGAAGACAACTGCTCACACAATGGGGCTATTTTGCATCCAGCCCCTGAATGAGAATTCTGGTTCTTGGGCCCAATGGAAAGCGTATTTCAGGGCCTTCATCTTGCTGTGGCACTGTGTCCAGTCCTGGTTGTGGCCATACACCTTCATTTCCTGGGCAATGGCCACAAAGACTGCCTTATTTTGTTAATTTTCTAGCTGCTCCAGAACCTTTTGTTCCCCCTAAATGTTAATCAAATCTGCCAGTTCTTCCTGGGCCCATTTGGAGCCATGGCTTAGGGTTATATCCGGCTGCTGCACCAAGACTGGCAGACATGGCTTGTTTTTCAGTGCCTCCATTGAGTACACTTACGGGGCCAAAATGAGTCACTAAGAGAGAGGTCGCTGTGCTCTGACCAGAGTCCTGAGATGCTTTCTGCCCCCAGCTGAGAGCAGTTATATAGACATGTCTAAGGAACTTTTTCATGCAGGTTTGAGTTTCCACATATGCATAACTATGCAGGTGTGAACTGTATCTCAGATACAGTTCACACCTGGAATCCTATATCACACATGGAAACTATATCACACATGGAAATCTGCTCATGTGACCTTTCTTAACAAAACACCTGTGACATCCATAGTCTGCCCCAAATTGTTCCCCAGATCCTCCATTGTCCAGAAAGATAGGTGTTAATGGCTTACTGCTGTACACACCCAAAATTCTGGCAACTTGCAATGCAGCTTAAAGAGAGTACAGCTGTCTCTTCAAGCACCACCCCTACTCCTCCCCCCAGCAACACTGTCTGACCCAACAATCATTCAGCTGTGCTCCTGGGGTTTTCTTTGGTCTGAGTGGAAGAAATGTTGGGATTCATCCATTCAGTCTTCTGCCTTCTTCCCACTGAGTGCTTGATGGAGTTCAGAGGTAATCCCCAAAAAACCTAAAAACCCAAGTTTTTAGAGGAGGGGCACTTACAGGAACCTGTGGTGTGTAGAAATTGAAATGTAAAGAACAGGCCTGTTTAATGCTGTTAATGCTGATGTCCCTATTCAACAACCCTTAATTCAGAGTTTAGCCATTTCAGTGTTTTCTGCTTAGCACCTCACCTGCCCTTCTTCTGCTGAGCGCATGTCATTAAAAACCAGGTGTAGGGAGATTTCAGACATTTGTGACTGTGATATTATTTGGTGTTTCTGGCACCTTGATGTCTGGCATAGCTCTTGATGTGCTAATGGGACTTATTCAAAAACAGCGTTGGGAACTCACACCCACAATTCTTCAAAGATTTCATAAATTTCATAGACATTAGGGCTGGAAGGGACCTTGAAGTTCATCAGGGGCAGGAAGTCTGCTACAGTCAAAGGATCCCAGCAAGATAAGCATCCAAATGTTTCTTGAATGAGTCCAGAGTAGGTGCCTGCACCACTTCTGGAGCGAGTCTATTCCAGGCCTTGGGGGCTCAGACAGTAAAGAATTTTTTCAGTGTGTCCAGCCTAAAACAGTCTTGGAGGACTTTATGACCATTTGTCCTTGTTATCCCTTGGAGTGCTCTGGTGAACAGATGTTCCCCCAGACCCTGCCCTTTTCCAGGCTGAGGAGTTCCTTGGCTCTCAGCCTCTCTTCATAATGCTTATTCGCTTGCCCTCAGATCATGTGCATGGCTCTCCTCTGGACTCTCTCAAGCTTATTGACATTCTTCTTGAATTGTGAAGCCCAGAACTGGATGCAGTACTCCAGCTGTGGCCTCACCAAGGCCGAGTACAGTGGGAGAATGACATCCTGAGATGTACTTGAGAAGCATCTATGGATGCAAGCCAGAGTTTTGTTTGCTTTACCAGCTGCAACATCTCATTGGTGGCTCATGTTCATCTTGTGGTCAATCATGACCCCCAAGTCTCTTTCAGCCGTGGTGCTAGTGAGCATAGCACTGCCAAACCTATGAGCATGCTGTGGGGGTTTCCTCCTCCCCCCCCGAGGTGGAGTACCTTGCATTTATCACTATTGAACATCATCAGGTTTGTATCCGCCCACTTACTAAGCTTATCCAAGTCAGCCTGGATCACTAGCCTGTCCTCGGGTGTGGACGCTATGCCCCAAAATTTAGTGTCATCAGTGAACTTGGCCAGTGAGGTTCTGACACCAATGTCCACATCATTGATAAAGATGTTAAAGAGAACCGGTCCAAGGACAGAGCCTTGGGGGACACCACTGGTCACGAAGCACCATAATGATTCGCTACCATCAACCACTACTCTCTTGGTCTGACCTCAGAGCCAGTTTCCCAGCCATTGGACTGTGGTGTAGCTGAGGCCACAGTCTATTTCATAGATATTAGGGCTGGAAGGGACCTTGCAACATCATTCGGTCCAGCCCACTGCCCAAGGGGCAGGAAGTCAGCTAGGGTCAAAGGATCCCAGCAAGATAAACTTCCAAACGTTTTTTTAAAAAGTCCAGAATGGCTGCTTACACCACCTCTAGGGGGAGTCTATTCCAGGCCTTGGGGACTCGGACAGTAAAGAAGTTTTTCCTTATGTCCAGCCTAAAATGGTCTTGCAAGAGCTTGTGACCACTGGACCTTGTCATCCATTGGGGTGCTCTGGTGAACAAGTGTTCCCCAGATCCTGATGCACACCCCTTATGTACTTATAAGCATCCACCAAGTCACCCCTGAGCCTTCACTTCTCCAGGCTGAAGAGTCCCATGGCTCTCAGCAGCTCTTCATAAAGCCTGTTCTCTTGCCCTCTGATCATGCACATGTCTCTCCTCTGGACTCTTTCAAGCTTCTCCACATCCTTTTTAAATTGTGGAGCCCAGAATTTGATGCAGTATTCCAGCTGTGCCCTCACCAAAGCTGAGTACAATGGGAGGATGACATTCTGGGACTTGTTTGAGAAGCATTGGTGGGTGCAAGCCAGAGTTTTGTTCGCTTTGCTGGCTGCGGTATCACATTGGTGGCTCATGTTTATCTTGTGATCAATCATGACCCCCAAGTCTCTTTCAGCAGTGGTGCTAGAGTAGCACTGCCAAGCCTATAAGTGTGATGCAGGTTTTTTTCCCCACAAGGTGGAACACCTTGCATTTTTCTTTGTTGAAAGCCATCAGGTTATCATCTGCCCACCTTACAAGCCTATCAAGCCTATCAAGGTCAGCCTGGATCACCAGCCTATCCTCAAGTGTAGATGCTCTTCCCCAAAGTTTGGTGTTGTCCACAAACTTGGCCAGTTCACTTCTGACACCAGAGTCTAGATCGTTTATAAAGACATTAAAGAGTGCAGGTCTGAAAACAGAGCCTTATGGGATTCCACTGGTCACTGAGTGCCATGCTGACTCAGGTCCATCAACTACCACTCTCTGGGTTTGACCTTGGAGCCAGGTCTCCAGCCATCAGACTGTCATGCAGCCGACGCTGCAATTGCCCGATTCTTCCATAAGGACATCATGGGACACCAGGTCAAAAGCTTTTATAAAGTCCAGATATGTGATATCAACCTCCTCTCCTTTGTTCAGGTGATGAGTCACCTGGTCATAGAAGGAAATGAGATTGGTTAGGCAAGACCTACCTTTAACAAACCTGTGCTGGCTGTCCTTCAGAATGTTGCCTTCACCTAGCCTATCAAGAATGGTTTCTTTGATGATTTTTTCCAAGATCTTTCCTGGGATTGAGGTCAAAGTGATTAGCCTGTAGTTCCCCAGATCTTCTTTTCTCCCTTTCTTGAAGATAGGCACTATGTTGCCCCTCTGCCAACCTTCAAGTACTTTATCCAAGCGCCATGAGTTCTCGAATATCCTTGCCAGTGGCCGCACTATGATGTCTGCCAGTTCCTTAAGCACTCTTGGGTGCAATCTGTCCAGACCAGCTGATTTGTGGGTGTCCAGCCTCTCAACATGTACCTTCACAAGGTCTATGCCAATGATGGGCATATATTCACCCTCACCCTGGCCATCCCGCATCATGTTACATAGGGTGGTCCCCTTGGGTTGGTGAAAAACTGACACAAAGTAATCATTAAACAGGTTGGCTTTTTCCTGGGTGTCCATTTGTCAGCTGTCCCATTTGCTTTAGCAGGAGTCCAATGTTACCTTTGTTTTTCTTCCAACTCCCCATATATCTGAAGAAGGACTTTTTATTGAGTTTAGTTATAGTCTTGGCTTTCCTGGTTTGCTCCCTACAGGTGCAGACTAGTGCAAAATACTTCTCCTTAGTGATGTTTCCTGTCTTCCATCCTTTATATGCCTCTCTTTTTAGACAAAAGAGGTCTATGAGTTCCCTGTTGAGCCACGGGGGGTTGCTGTGGCCTTTTCCTACCTTTCTATAGGTTGGGATGGACATCCCTTGTGCTTCTAAGATTGCTCCCTTAAGGAGCAACTATTCATCATGAACTCCGTTCCCTTGCAACTCATGACCTCTCAGGGCCTTGACAACAAGACTCTTGAGCTCTTCAAAGTTGGTTTTCCTAAAGTTGAGGACTTCTGTATTGCTGACTAACTTGCTAGCTTTGCGATGGATAGCAAAAGTGATCAGCTCATGGTCACTGTCTCCCAGCTTCCCTTTGATTCTTAGATCACTGACTAGATCATCCCCTTTGGCCAGTACCAGGCCCAGCAGTGCCTTACCTCTTGTCAGCCCATAAACTTCTTGAGACAGGTAGAGCTCATTCACGCATGTGAGGAAGCTTTGTGACCGATCAGATTTAGCTGAGTGCTCATCCCATGAGATGTCCAGGTAGTTGAAGTCTCCCATGACAACCATACACTGAGAGCATGCAGCCTCAGCCAGTTCCCTGGTGAATTTATGGTCAAACTCTTGTTCCTGATTAGAAGGTCTGTAGTAGACTCCTACCACTGTATCACCTTCATCACATTCCCCTCATATTCTAACCCAGAGGGTCTCCAGTCATCCTCTACGAGTGCCAATCTCAGCTTGTAAGGACATGTAGCTTTCCTTGACAGAGAGAGCTACACCTCTACCCCTTTTTTCAGCATGATCTCTCCTACTGCCGTCTATACCTAGGGTCCAGTCATAGGATAAGTCCACCAGGTCTCCATTATCCCTATGAGATCATAGTCCTTTCTGTTGAGCAGAAGGACCAGTTCCTCCTGTTTATTCCCCAAGCTCCTGGAACTAATAGACAAGTAACTGTGCCATAGGCTTCCTTGCACTCAAGGTTCTGCTCTGTTCCTGGGCTGGGGTAGGAGTGCATCCCTTGAGCACCCGAGCCTGCTGATTTTGTAGTTGATGTTTCCCCAGCTTCTGCCAGGTTGGGGCTGTTTGCTGGGGTGATACTTTGTGGCAGGTCTATTCATTGTTCCACTAAGCGTTGTTATCTGAAGCCCCAGAAAGAACATGGGTTTCTGCAGTCATCAGACACCCCAAGGTTTTAGAGAAGGGGTGATTACAGGAGCCTGAGGTGTGTGGGAATTTAAATGTAAAGAGCAGGGCTGTTATAATGCTGATGACCCTATTCAACAGTCCTACTTTTTCAATTCCCTTAGTGCAAGAAGGTGGTGCTCTGACTGAAACAGTAACTGTTGTGTCCTGCACAACAACATGGCTTCGATGAATCTTGATGGCATCTGCAAGGCAAACCAGATGCTGTTCAATGCCCTGGAAGTTCAATGCAGGCTATGATGGACCTTCTACAAAAGCACCAACGCAGGATAGCAGCTTCTCAGGCCTTGCTACACCAGTCAATAGGCCATGAGCTGCAGTCAGAGAACTGAGAGGAAGCTGTGAATCTTCAGGCTGATAGGGTGCTGTTGATCAATCTACAGAGCAATGATTGCAAGGTCTGGGCCCATGCAAGCAGCTCTGACTCGTGGGAGCACATCGTACTGTCGATTTGGGATGACCAACAGTGGTCCAAGAGCTTCTGCGTGAGCAGGGACACATTTGTGCATATAGTCTTGCTATTGTTGCCATACACTGAGCACAAGGACACTGTCATACATCACCCAGTCACACCAGAAAAGAGGGTGCCCATGGCCAACATGAAACTGGCCACCGCCACTGGCTTCCACTTCATTAGGAACCAGTTTGGCGTGGCTCCCTGCATGGGTTGGATGATGATACATGAGGTATACCAGCTGCTGTAGGATGTTGAGGCAAACAGATTCATCTGCCTCCATAACCCCAGAGAAGTTGTTGAACAATTCAAGGCCATGGGGTTCCCTAACTGCCTGGGGGCATTGGACAGCACACACATCCCAGGCCTATCCTCATCCCAGGGGAGCTGGTCATTCACCAACAGATTTGCCTTGGTAATCCTCCAGGCCATAATTCATCACCAAGGATGGTTCACTAATATTTATACAGGCTGGGCAGGCAGTGCGCATGATGCACGTGTCTTTCAAAACTCGCCACTACCTGGCATGATGGAGAATGGAGGCCTGGGGTCCTAAATGTGTGCCTGGGGTCCCTGACGCAGTGATCTGGGGTGTTATCATGCCCCCGCTTATCATAGCAGATGTGGCTTACCCCCTCCTGCCCTGGCTCATGAAGCCACATGGAGGACAGATTACTGACGGCAAAAGACGGTATTCAACTACCTCAGCAAATGCCGGATGAATTACAGGCTCAAGGTGGAGCCAGAAAACTTTATGGCATTCATTGTGGCAGCTTGCATGCTCCACGATATTTGCAAGACCAGGGGCAAGGTATTCAGTGAGTCCTTGTCTGAGGAAGTGTGGGCCAGACAAAGTCATAGGCAGGCAGGGCACAGTGCCCTCTACAATCAGCATAGAAATGTTGGTCAGGGAGCCATTGTGGGGAATTGCCTGGCCACACACATTCTGGCTGTTGTAGATGGAGAGGATGCTCTGTAGGCCACCGACTGATCAGTCCTAAATACTAAAACATTTAGCAGTTACTGTTGAGTGCTCCTATAAATAAAATAAAAAATTCATTGCAACACTTCTGTCTGTCTCACCAATGTAAAGGCAGATTAATACCAGTGGAAATGGATTATAGGGCTACACCCCATGCCTCTCCTATGCACTAAGCTCTTTGCAAAACTTTAGATAAAACCAGAGGTATAATTGGCCAGGCAGACCTTCTGCTGTTTGCTGTTCTTGAAGGGAGAGATCATCTAATTTTTTGCCACAGATACCAATGTCAAATGGTCAAAAAAGCTCCCATTTTCTGAGGCAAAAAAAAGGGTGGGGAAGGGTTACACCTCCTTGGAGCAGCAGCAAACTCCACTGCTGCTCTACAGAACCACATTTCCCGGAGTGCTTTGCACTCACTGACACACGCTTCACTACCATGGCTTGCTGCAGGGGCTGGAGCAGAAAGTGAAGGTGGAGTGGGGGGAGACGAGGGTGAGGCACCTGCTCACTCTGGAGTTTCACTCGCCTCTCCCCATTAGGGAGTGCCCAAGGCTTGTGCCTTGCTTATCCACCCCTCCTTAGGCTACCACTTCCTCTAAGGATTTGGTTTTAGAATTGCTGAACCCATTCAACTTGGGTTGAAGTCACTGAGGCTGTGGCAGCTCAGCCTTTCTGAAAACCAGCTTTATAAAAGCCACTGAGTGCAACTTGTTTAGATTTTTAATGAACAGAAAAGGCCACGTCAAGGATTCCAAATTAAAAAAAAAATAAAATCAGAAGAGCTAACTTGTACCTGCCCCAGGCTAAGGGCTATAACTCAATTATGATGCACAGTTAGACCTGTAAGCAGCTTTGCAGCTCTTGTTAAAAGTAATAGTAATAGAACTGGCATTAATTTATGCCCAATCAGTTACAATGATACAGAATGAGGAGGTTTTTAACAAGCTGCTGTCCAATAATTTTGACATGTTTTTAAACAAGCTGTCCTGGTTAGTCCTGTCTAGGCTGATGCTTCCATTAAATTTAAAGGGCCTCCAAAGAAAAAGATATAGTGACTCAATAGAAACAACTGCATAGACTTCTGCAGTCGATTTAGAAATGATGAGTAATTTGTTAATAGAGAAGCCATATTTTTCCCCACTGATAAAGTGTAGACAGGGTATTGATTAAACAATCTAAGTTGAGAAAATTCTAGGTAGATTGGAGAATTTTCAGTTAGGCAGCTGGGTTCAAGAATTTGAAATGTGTTTGTATATGTTGTTTGATGCCTTAAGCTATGATTATCCTAGAATCTCTCAGGCAGCAGCAAATGACTGAAGTCAAGCTGACACTGGAACTTATGAGTGGGGTACCACCATTCACTGCAAAGCAGAAGGAGTGGAGGACAAAGAGGATGTTTGGAGGACAACACTTGTCTAAAATATTTTTCTGGTATTTTTTTTTCCTTTTGTCTAAGATAATTTATATAGAGAGGAAGGATGCAGGCAGCAGTCAATAAACTTATCCATACTAACACATTCTGGGTTAAGGCTATCAATTTACCTCAATCTGACTGGATAGCAACCAGCCACTGTGAACTTGCCCCTGCTTCTCCATCAAACTGCAATTCATTCTCAAAGGCCATCTTGTATGTAAACTTCAGGATGGATTTGCTGCACCTTCATGATGCATAGCGAAGCCAGAATTTTTTTTGCAGTAGAAAGTCAAATTCAGCTACAATTTGAAATACTTCTAATAGAAAATGCTGATGCCTTGTCCTTCTGGCATTGTAGTTTGGGTAACTTGTGCTCTCATTCTCTTCCATAAAGTAGGCTACAAGGTCAGAACATATCTCCCATGATGGCACTGATCCCAGCACTGAGAGGGGAAACTGCAATGCATCACAGGAGATGTGGTCCAGCCAGGGAAGTTGGCTAAAGGGAGAGACTACATATTAAAATTAGCAGGTGCTAATTCCAAGGCATATTAGTCTGTGTTAAGGTTAACTAGTGCTAATGATCAGTTACATACTCTGGGTTAATAGACTCTCTAATGTGCACTGCTCAGATGTGCTGCTACAGCAGGGCAGGCAATTATTTTGGGTGGAGGGCTGCTTACTGAGTTTTGGCAAGCTGTTGAGGGCCACATGGGTAGCCCCACGCCTTGACAGGTGCCCTGACTCCTGGTCACCATTTTGTGACCAGAAGTCCCACCCCCTAACCCCTGATCTTTGCCACCAGAAATCCCTCCCCTTGCCCCCAGAAGGGTTTTCACAAAGGGTTTTGCCATTTCAGAACCAGAAAAATACCAAATCATATTTTTAAAAGCAAACATCTAAAACATTCATTGATTTGATTTCAAAAAATATTTTTGTCCTGATTTACATGTGTTTGTGTAGTGTACATAGAAGTGATTGTATATAATAGCTTAAAATGAAGCCTTACTCTTGTATATTATAGGGGGGTGGGTATAGGTTTGTGCGGGACTGGGTGTGCGGGTATGTGGGGGAGGGTGTGGGTGTGTCTATGGGGGTGAATAGGTGTGTGAGGTGTGGGTGTGGGGTAAGGGAGCATGTGGGTGTGTATGTAGATATGTGGGGTGTGGGTGGGTATGCGGTTTGTGTGGGGGATTGGGGGAGGGTGGCTGGAGTGTGTGAGGGGGTGTAGGGGTCTGCATGTATAGATGTGCAAGGGGGGTGTGGGTGCATGTGTATCGTGGGGTGTACATGTGGGACTCATCTTATGAACACACATATACATACAGTCCCTTCACACACACACACACACACACACACACACACACACACGTATCGGCACAGCCCTGTGCTCCCAAGTCCCATGGTGCAGCCAGGAGCCACATGGTGCTGGAGCAGGGCGGGGGCAGGAATGAAGGGAAATGGCTGGGGTTGGGGCGGAGCTGGGCTTCTTCATTCCTGATGAGGCTTCCCCTGGGTCTTGCTGCCCCTGGCTTCTGTCATCTTTGACAGGCAGCCAGGAGCAGATAAATATTTTCTAAATTTTTTAGGGGCCCTGCAAGCCATATAGAATGGCCTGGCAGGCTGCATCTGCCCTGCGGGCCATATTTTGCCCACTCCTGTTGTAGAGGATTGGCGAGCAGGGGTACGGCTAAAGGCTGCAAGTCTGCTTCATGCCCTTCCTGATCACTGGCTCTCTAGCTAGAGTGTAGACTTGGGGGAATGGGGAGGAATGAGGTGCCAGGGACAATTTGGGTGTTGGGGGGTAATACAGAGGGCACTGGTCCAGCAGCTCTGCACCTACCCATGTACTGTCCCCTTCCCCCTTGCCCTGGTTCTCCTACCCTCTATCACCCCTTTTCCCTCCCTCACCGCGCATCGCATCCCCACCTACCTGCTGCTCAGCTGTTCCCAGCTGTCAGTCCAGGGCCATAGATTCTTGGACGATAGCTACCTGGAAACTGTGCCTCCATGTGATATTGGAGGACTGAAAATTGGTTGTTTTAGGTGTTCAGGTGAACACCTAGAAGTTAATTTAACTCAAGGTAGGTAGCATGGCTCAGAGATATTCCTCAACCAAATGGACGTAACTTTAAGATGCCAAAAGGGCATTTAGCACTAATAAACCTTAATGTGTGAATTCAATATCAAGTGTTTTAAGTGCTCTTAACAGGTTTTTATTGTAATGTGTAATCTCATCCTTAGAAAAGAATGGAAATGTGAGGCACCCATCCATGCTTGAGGTTCTGAATTACTGGATCTTAATGTTAACTCTAATATGTAATCTCAACTTCTCAGGTGCCATTTCAGTCTTCCTAGATATTTTTTTGAAAATACTTTAAATTTAGAGAATTTTTTTAAATCAAATTTCTCCACAACAATCAGATGTTTTTTATGCAAAAGTGGCTTTGGTTAAAAACTGAACATTTTTGGTTTCACTGAAAAATATTCCATCAGACATAATATGGACTAAAGCAAGCTCAAATGGACTTTGCTTTCTTCTTGCATAATGTTTAGTTTATTTTATCACAAAACTGTGTCAGATCTATGCTTAGCTCTTTGGCTCCCGCCCTGTCTCTGTGGCTAAGGAATTTCAATACTATGGATACATAAGCCAAAAATACAAATCTAAAAATACGTATTATTTTTGTTACCTATTTATATTTAGGCACTGAAATAAGTGGCTTGGTTTTCAAAAAGGCAGTCTATATTCAACTTAGCCATGCTGGTGCCTATTCAGCACTAGTGAAAAGCAGGCCACTCTTTTTCATCCTCTGTACCTGTCATAGGGTTTTATATTGATGCCCATCACTGTACAATCACATGTCCACCATGTAAAATCAACAGCAGCAGCAGAGTCCTTAGCAAACCCCTTAGAGTGTCCAATTCTTCTTTCTCATGGTAAAAACCCCTGGGAGCAGGAAAGGGCTAGCTGGGTTTTGTCCAGTATGTTGATTTGTTTCAGTTTGAGGGGATTTGTTTGTGTAGATTGGGGTGGGAATATTGAGATCATTATTCTTGCTATAATTGGAAGGCGTTTTTAAAAATTCATTTAGGAACCTAAGTTTCTGGTCCTGATTTTTGAACAACTCTGAAGAGATTTTCATTGATGCTGCTGCCGCTTGCAACACTGCTGGCTTTCCAGCCCTATGATGAGCCCTGCAAACTTCGTGGGAAGTCAGAAAAAAAACAAGGGCAACATTGGATCCCTGCTGAAACAAATGGGGTAGCTGACAACTGACACCCAGGAAAAATGCTGACCTCGTGAAGGAACATCTTGAGAAGCTGGCTACCTTCAAGTCGGCCGGCCTTGACAATCTACACCAACATCCTAGGGGATAGCCAACACGGGTTTGTTGTGGGTAGGTCTTGCTTGACCAATCTCATTTCCTTCTATGACCAGGTGACCTATCACCTGGACAAGAGAGAAGAGATTGATGTCATATATCTTGACTTCAAAAAAGCCTTTGATCTGGTATCCCATGATCACCTCTTGGTGAAACTGGCTAATTGTGGCCTTGGGTCCACCATGATCCACTGGCTGGGATATTGGCTCCCTGGTCAGACCCAGAGGGTAGTAACTGATGTAAGTCACTCATCATGGTGTCCTGTGACCAGTGGGGTCCCCCAAGGCTCTGTCCTTGGACCCATATTGTTCAACATCTTCATTAATGATGTGGACA
>NW_017728992.1:1927794-1929762 GCF_001723915.1 Gavialis gangeticus
TAAAGCGACCAAAACGCTGGCTTGCATCCATAGATGCTTCTCAAGCAAATCCTGGGACGTCATTCTCTGCTTGTACTCGGCCTTGGTGAGGCCGCAGCTGGAGTACTGCATCCAGTTTTGGGCTCCACAATTCAAAAAGGATGTGAAGAAGCTTGAGAGAGTCCAGAGAAGAGCCACACACATGATGAGAGGTCAGGAAAACAGTCCTTACTATGACAGGCTGAGTGCTATGGGGCTCTTTAGTTTGGAAAAGTGCAGGCTTAGGGGTGATCTGATGGCCACCTATAAGTTTATCAGGGGCGTCCACCAGGATCTGGGGGAACGTTTGTTCACCAGAGTGCCCCAAGGGATGACAAGGTCAAATGGTCATAAACTACAAAACCATTTCAGGCTGGACATAAGGAAGAATTTCTTTACTGTCTGAGCCCCCAAGGTCTGGAACAGCCTGCCATCGGAGGTGGTTCAAGCACCTACACTGAACACCTTCAAGAGCAAATTGGATGCTTATCTTGCTGGGATCCTATGACCCCAGCTGACTTCCTGCCTTTTGGGCGGGAGGCTGGACTCAATGATCTTCCAAAGTCCGTTCCAGCCCTAATGTCTATGAAATCTATGAAATTTATGAAAAAGCTAATCTCCTCAATGATTACTTTGTGTCAGCTTTCCACCAGCCCAAGAGGATCACCTTGCAGGACAGGAGGCAGGATTACCAGGGTAAGGGTGATCATACACCTACAATTGGCAAAGATCTTGTAAGGGAACACCTTGAAAGTGCTGGACATCCACAAGTCAGCTAGCCCAGCTAGAATGCACCCAAAAGTGCTAAAAGAGTTGGCTGACATCACAGTACAATCAAGGGCAAGGATATTTGAGAACTCACAGCATTTGGGTTAGGTTCCTGAAGATTGGAAGAGGGCGAATGTGATGCTTATCTTCAAGAAAGGAAGGAAGGAAGATCCAAGGAACTACAGACCAATCAGTTTGACCTCAATTCCTGGAAAGATCTTGGAAAAAAATATCAAAGAATCCATCAACAACAGGCTAACAGAAGGCAACATTCTGAGAGACAGCCAACATGGCTTCATTGCAACCTTATTTCCTTCTATGACCAGGTGACGCATCACCTGGACAAGGGAGAATAGGTTGATGTCATTTACTTGGATTTCAAAAAAGCTTTGAGTTGATCTCCCATGATGTCCCTCATGGTAAAATTGAAGACCTGCAGGCTTGACTAACTTATGGTCCGATGGCTGGGGAACTAGCTCCATGGTCAGACCCAGAAAGCGATAGTCAACCAAGTCAACTTGGCACATGCTGACCAGTGGCAGCCCCCAGAGGCCAGTACTTGGACTAGTACTCTTTAATAGATTCATAAATTATCTGGATTCGAGTGTCCAAAGCAGACTGGCTAAGTTCACAGATAATACCAAATTATGGGGAAGTGTGGTCATGCTAGAGCAATGGCTCCCAACCTTTTTTTGCTGTGACACTAAATCTGGTTAGTGACCCCTGCCCCCAGCCCCACCGCTGATTCACTCATGCCTGGTGGCACCAGCAGAGCCCAGGCCAGGCTGGGATCGTGGGGGACAGCAGTGGTGAGAACTGCATGGACTGTGCTCTGGGAAAGCCCCACGGATGGGAGGGGCAGAGTGAGGGATGGATCCCCCACGACCCTGATTTGGGTTGCAACCCAAAGTTGGGAGCCACTGCTCTAGAGAACAGACTGGGGATTCAGGCCGACATAGACAGGCTCACAAGGCAGCCGGATCAAAACCTGATGACATTCAACACAGAGAAATGCAAGGTGCTCCACTTCAGGAGAAAGAACCTATATTATACTTACAGGCTCGGCAGTGCTACACTCACTAGCACCATGATCAAAAGAGATTTGGGGGTCATGATTGATCACAAGATGAACACGAGCCATCAATGTGATGCTGCAGCCAGCAAAGCAAATAAAACTCTGGC
>NW_017728992.1:1934762-1934998 GCF_001723915.1 Gavialis gangeticus
CAGTACAATCAAGGGCAAGGATATTTGAGAACTCACAGCATTTGGGTTAGGTTCCTGAAGATTGGAAGAGGGCGAATGTGATGCTTATCTTCAAGAAAGGAAGGAAGGAAGATCCAAGGAACTACAGACCAATCAGTTTGACCTCAATTCCTGGAAAGATCTTGGAAAAAAATATCAAAGAATCCATCAACAACAGGCTAACAGAAGGCAACATTCTGAGAGACAGCCAACATGGC
>NW_017728992.1:1939998-1950771 GCF_001723915.1 Gavialis gangeticus
AAAAGACATGGAGAAGCTTGAGAGAGTTCAGAGGAGAGCCACATACATGATTGGGGTCAAGAGAGCAGGCCTTATGAGGAGAGGCTAAGGGGTCATCTGACTCCAGCTGACTTCCTGCCCTTTGGGCAGGGGGCTGGACCCAATAATCTCACAAGGTCCCTTCCAGCCCTAATGTTTATGAAATCTATGAAACTGGATAATATAGCTCCACAACTCAGATCTGACCTGTGGGCTACATTTTGGTCATCCCTATTCTAAAGCATTCACTAGTGCCACTGTCAGACTGGATAGTGGGTTGGACAGATCATTGGTCTGCCATGGTATGTCACTTCTTATGTTTCCATTATAGAAGTACTGACCCTAAGATTTTTATATCGAGGCAACAACAACACATGTTCAGGTGAGAAAACTGTGTTGTAGCACCCTTCATAGTACTGAGTCAGTATTTAACCATTCTTCTGGAGTCACACATCACCTACATTTTAATCTGATTTGGGGTTCTCTGATATGCTTTGCATAAGTACTTCCATATGCATCTCCACAATTTTTGTTATTGTTTATTAGTAGGCTTGGCAGGATTCAATTTTTATTGATAGACATTGATAAACATCGATTTCACGTCACACACACACACAGAGCAATGGAAAAATATTTCTGTTGGTAATGATCAAAATTTACATAAAGGAGACATTAAACAAAATCTGGGACTGAGGTAAGGAAATCCAGGGCAGGGGGTGCTGCACACATGCAAGCACATGTACAGCAGCTGGGGGCCATGTTGGTAAGGCTCTGCTGGGAGTGGGGGTTGGCGGGCAAGGGATGATACTGCCTGGGAGCCCAGTGCTGCCAGCTGCTTGCTCTGCCCAGGTCCCAGCCAGGGCAAGGGACATACTCCCCCAGACCTCAGCCCAGGCCAGCCTCCGTGGGAGTTTGCAGGCTTAGGGACAAATGCTGAGTGATAGAGGCTGTAGAAATTAGCTTTCCCCAATCTTAGTGATTTGCCAGTCCTGTCAGAAAATATAACACTCTTTCAGATGTATGACTGATGTTATATATGTAAGGGTACTGAGTGGGCCAGTTCTACCAAACTGTACAAATGACTGATCATTTAGGCAGCACAGGCCGAACTGAATTTATTAACTAATACCATAATCAGGAAGCACCATGCTGCCTTGATTTGCTTTTTTCAGGTTCACTTCTGTGTCCCTGTTTTAATGAAAGATCTAAACAGAATTCTTTTAAAAGGTGTGTCATGATTTACAAGGGGATAAAGTACCATATATAAAGACTCTTTGGGAGAGTCATAATTCTGGTTGCCTTTGTGCAATATAACCACTAATCAGGCAATCTTGGCCTCAAACCTCTATAATCTGAGTTGCGTCCAATGCCACCTTCCAAAATTTGGTTAAATCTAATGTAAGGATGTTCTTCACAGAGCAAAAATCTTTTTTCGGCTACTGAAAAAGGGCAGTACTATCCAATTTTTTGTTTTCTCCCCTCATCTCTCATGATTAGCACTTAGGATTTCCCGATTTACATTCAAGCCAATTTTCATCCCAAAATCCTTCTGTATTTCAATAGTAGCCAATATTCCTCTTTATTTGCTGAAAAATGCAATAAATCATCAGTGACGAGCACAGTGTGGTTCATCTCTTTCCCCATTATTTTCTGCATAAATGAGTAATTATTAATCATTTTAGTGACAGGTTCTGGAGGCATAAGAAATAACGGCACCTTTGTCTCGTTTCCCTCCTCGGCATTGTATTAGGGATTTTTTTTCTATTAACAATTACAGAGGAAGACAATAGGAAGGATCATCTGGTAGTTAAGACAGTAGACGGGAGCTCAGAAAATCTGTGTTCTGTCCTTGGCTCTGCTATATAGACACCCACTGGGTGAGTCTGCATGAGTGGTTATTGTGGATTTATTTAGTACTTGTATTAGCAAGTACTAAATAAATGTGCAATAATCAGAATTACTGTGCAATCCTGCTGGCAAATGTCTTTTAGGTGATGCTACAGCACAGTAGCCTAATAATACTGTGCAGTAGCATATTAGCACTGCCCATGCTATGATTTGCTACTGCGCGGTATTTTTCAACTACTACACATTCAGTGTCTTATGTAGATGCACCCACTGTGACTTTGGGCAAGGCTTTTGAGCCCTATGGTTCTGTTCCGATATTTGAAGTGGCAATAACACCACTCTCTTTCCCTTGTTTTGTGCCCTTTTTCTACATTTTGATAGCAAACTCTTCAGGGCAGGGGCTGATTTGCTTGGCTTCTACAGGGCCAACACATCACAATTCTTATATTAGCGAAGACCTGCCATAATACAAGTAACTACCAGACATCTTTCTCTAGGTAACAGTTTAGTTGTGTTAAATTCTATTGTCTCAAGCATTCCTTATACTGTTGTTTAGGGTTTAAAAAGACAAAGTGTTAGAACAAAAAAAATTTATGGAACCATGTACATCCTTAGCATCAAGGGCTGGCAGGGACCTCAATGATCATCTAGCCCAGTCCCCTGCACAGATTCAGGATTCATTGTTCCTAAGCCATCCCAGATGGATGCTCAGTCCAGTCTTTTCTTCAAAACCTTCAGTGAGGAAGATTCTGCAACTTCCCTGAGCAGTATCTCACATTCCCCTACTCCTGTTAGAACCAGAAATAAATTTTCCTGAGATTTGTTCTAAATCTGCTTTGTTGCAGCTTAAACCCATTGCTCCATCTCCCATTGTGGCAAAGGACAGCAATGTTTCACAACTTCTTTATGGTAGCTGTTCAACTATCATGTCCTCTATTTTCTCCAAGTTATATGGTTAGTTTCTCAATCTTCCCTCACACAGTTTGCTTCCCAACTCTTTTGCTATTTTCATTGTTTACCTTTGGACCCGTCTTTAGCTGCTCTGCATCCTTCTGAAACTGAGGTGCTCAAAGCTCCAGTGGAAATCTAACTGGTGCCAAGGAGTGGGTATTACCAAGGCCCGTACAAGAACGCTGCTGATGGAACCCAAATATCACGTGCTTTTTGTGACAATATCCCATTGCTCAACCAAGCTGTGATCCATCAGAACCTCCAGATCCTTCTTGGCAGTGCTACTGACCATCCAGCTATCCCCTAGTCTGTATTTGTACATCTGTTTTTTCTTTGCTGTGCATTGCACTCTGCATCTGATTTTTATTGTTGTTAATAGCTCAATTTTTCAATTTAGAAAGGTACCTTTGAATTTTAATCCTATCCACCTAAGGGCTTGTGACCCTTAAAAGTACTGGAAAACTGTTGGTGTGTGCCTTCAATTGGTTACATAAACTACTAAAGACTACTGAGAAAAACTGAATGCCAAACTGTTGGTTTGTGGCATGATTCCCAAATGATCTGACCTTTCTGAAGACACAGCTTGTGGTGATATTGTGACTTGCCTCATTTAACTGGCACTTTGCAGTGCTGCTGAAGTGCATCATTGCCAGAAATATGACATATGATGACAGTACTTCACAGACTATAGGGCCTGATCTTGCAATTCTTTTCCACACAGATAGTCTTATTGACTGCTATTCTGACATTAGGAGGATTACTCACATAAGAGAGAGGCAAGGATGACGTGAAGAGCTAGGAACTGTATTAGCAAAGCAAAACACCTTTTCAGTAATAAAATAAAGGATGTGTTAACTATTTTGTGTGATCTCTTGTGGCTATATTCAACCACACAAAAAAGGCACAGTGAACTGAAGGAGGTTTTATGTCAGTCATATAATCATTTCATTTGGACACTATTGCTTCTGGTGGTGTAGTACCCCGTTTGTACTGATGTGAACTCCTGGGTGACTGGTCAAAGGACATTCACTCTTTGATTTGCTGAATTTGTTGTGTTGTTCATTATAAAAATGTTGTGATGCTAATTAATATTATAAAGGCTTTTTAGCTATATAGATTTCATAGACATTAGAGCTGGAAGGGACCTCGGAAGATCACTGAGTCCAGCCCTCTGCCCCAGGGGCAGGAAGTCAGCTAGGGTCAAAGGATCCCAGCAAGACAGGCATCCAAATGTTTCTTAAAGGAGTCCAGAGTAGGTGCTTGCAGTCTATTTTGGGCCTTGTAGGCTTGGACAGTAAAGAATTTTTTCCTTAAGTCCAGCCTAAAACAGTCTTGGAGGAGTTTGTGACTGTTTGACCTTTTCATCCCTTGAGGCACTCTGATGAACAGGCATTCCCCCAGATCCTGATGTACACTCCTTAAATACTTATAGGCAGCCACTAAGTCACCCCTGAGCCTGCACTTTTCCAGGCTGAAGAGTCTCATGGTTCTCAGCTTCTCATCATAAGACCTGTTCTCTTGCCCTCTGATCATGTGCATGACTCTCCTCTGGACTCTCTTAAGCTTTTTGAATTGTGGAGCCTAAAATTGGATGCAGTATTCCAGCTGCGGCCTCACCAAGGCCACGTACAGCAGGAGGATAACATCCTGAGATTTGCTTGAGAAGCGTCTATGGATGCAATCCAGAGTTTTGTTCACTTTACCAGCTGCGACATCACATTAGTGGCTCATGTTCATCTTGTGGTCAGTCGTGACCCCCAAGTCCCTTTTGGCCGTGGTGCTAGCAAGCATAGCACTGTGAAGCCTATAAGCGCGATGCGGGTCCCCCCCCCCCAGGGGGGAGTACCTTGCATTTTTCCATATTGAATATCATCAGGTTTTTATCTGCCCATTTTCTGAGCCTGTCAAGGTCCGCCTGGATCACCAGCTTGTCCTCAGGTGTGGACGCTTTACCCAAAGTTTGGTGTCATCGGCAAACTTGGCCAGTCTGCTTCTGACACCAATATCCACATAATTAATAAAGATGCTAAAGAGTATAGGTCCAAGGCCAGAGCCTTGGGGTACACCGCTGGTCACAGAGCACCATGATGATTCATTTCTCTTGATCACCACTCTCTAGATCTGACCTCAGAGTCAATTCCCCAGCTATCAGACTGTGATGTAGCTGAGGCCACAGTTGCCAATTTTTCCATTAGGAGATCATGGGACACCAGATCAAAGGCTTTTTTAAAGTCCAGATATATGACATGAATCTCTTCTCTCTTGTCCAGGTGATGCCACCTGGTCATAGAAGGAGATGGGATTGGTCAGGCAAGACCTACCCGCAACAAACCCTTTCTAGCTGTCCCTCAGGATGTTGCCATCAGCCAGTTTGTCAAGAATGGTCTCTTTGATAATTTTTTCCAAGATCATCCCAGGGATAGAGATCAGGCTGGTATGCCTGTAGTTCCCCAGATCTACTTTCCTCCCTTTCTTGATGATAGGCACCACACTGGCCTTCTTCCAATTTTCGAGCACTTCACCTGAGCGCCAGCGCAAAGATCCGTGCCAGTGACTGAGATGATGTCTGCCAGTTCCTTAAGTACCCTGGGGTGCAAACTATCAGGACCAGCTGACTTGAAGGTGTCCAGCCTCTCAAGGTGTTCCATTACATGGTTTACAGCGATGTGAGGTATAAATTCACCCTCACCCTGGTCGCCCCGTATTGTGTTAAGCAGGGCAGTCCCTTTGGGCTGGTGAAAAACCGATGAAAAATACCCATTAAGCAGGTTGGCTTTTTCCTATGTGTTGGTTGTCAGTTGTCCCATTTGGTTTAGCAGGTGTCCAATGTTACCCTTTGCTTTTCTTCCAACTTCCCACATATCTGAAGAAGGACTTTTTATTGTCCTTGATAGTTGGAGTTTGGTTGCAACTTTGGCTTTCCTGGGTCACTCTCTACAGGTGCGGACCAGTGCAGAATACTCCTCCTTTGTGGTGATTCCAAGTCTTCATCCTTTACAGATCTCTCTTTTTAGACACAGAACATCAATGAGTTTCCTGCAGAGCTAAGAGGGTTGCTGTGCCCTTTTGCTACCTTTCCTCTGAGGTGGGATGGACATCGCTTGTGCTTTCAGGATTGAGGAGCCCTTGAGGAGCAACCACTCATCCTGAACTCCCTTGCCTGTCAAGTTGTGGTCCCTTAGGGCCTCAACAACAAGCCTCCTGAGCTTAACAAAGTCAGCTTTCCTAAAGTTTAGGTCTTCTGCACTGCTGACTGACTTGCCAGCTTTGCGGTGGACAGCGAAAGTGATCAGCTCATGGTCACTATCTCTCAGCTTTCCTTTGGTTATTAGGTCACAGACTAGATCATCCTCCTTTGCCAGTACCAGGTTGAGCAGCGCTTTACCTCTTGTCGGTGCATAGACTTCTTGAGTCAGATAGAGCTTGTCCACATGTATGAGGAAGCTTTGTGATTATTCAGATTTGGCCAAGTGCTCTTCCCACAAGATGTCTGGGTAGTTGAAGTCTCCCATGACAACAATGCACTGAGAGCATGCAGCCTCAGCCAGTTCCTTGGCGACTTCCTGGTCAAGCTCTTGTTTCTGATTAGGAGGCCTGTAGTAGACTCCTACCATTGTGTCCCCTGTGCCACGTTCTCAGGGGACACAATGGTAGGAGTCTACTACAGACCTCCTAATCAGGAACAAGAGCTTGACCAGGCTGATTACATACACATATAGAGTGTATGTAAATTAATTAAATAAAAAGGTGTTGGATCTGACATCACTTACTTCAACATTATTTACTTAGTCATGACGCTGCCAATGAGCACAATGGAAGTTTTGTTTAAGTGAGGATTGGGAAGAGTTGATCCACTGTTAAGTAATGCAGGCCAAATTTTGGAACAGTTTTAGAACTGTTACAGTCTGGTGGAATCTGCATCTAGATATTAAATGTTTCTTTTACCATTCTAACACAGAGGACCCAAAATACAAATGTACAGATCCAGTTCCTCAGCTCAAGCAAGTAGGTGTGACTCCACTGTACTCAAGGAAGGTTTCTCAGTTTAAAGCAGAGGTGCTCATCCTTTCAGCTCCATAGGCTGGGTGAGTGGTGTGAGGCTGGTCTGTAGACTGGATCAGATCCCATGTGCCAGGATCAGGCCATCACTGCCTCTGCCTGGCCCCATGTGCCCCTGATTGGGCCTCATTCTGCCTTTACCTGGCCCTGCACCAGGATCAGGTCCCACACCTCCCCATTGCTGCACACCAAGATCAGGTCCTGCGTGGTATCTGCCAAGCCCTGCTTGCCTGAATTGGGCCACATACTGTTCCAGCCCAATGGGCTCCCCATGGGTCTGGAAACTTGGCAGGAGAAGAGTGGCAATTAACGCTGCCACTGCTTCTTTGCCAACAAATTTTCAGATCTGTGGCAACCCTTACAGGTCAGATGACATGACTCTAGATTTGTCCTGAATGCTGGGAATTGAGTACCCCTGGTTTAAAACAATCCTAACATGTTTGTTTTTGTATGACATACGTATATAAAAGTTCTGTTCTGCTCCATCACGGCAGAGGGAACACAAGATAATAAATTAAGCCTATTTTTCACTTGAAGATGATATTTTTGAGTATATGTAAAGTTATTGTAAATGAGCAATTTTACACAACTTTAGGAGAACTGTATCAATGTCTGCATCTTTCAAAATGTGAGGGATGGGTAAATGAGGCAGCAGTAACTGCAAAAAAGAAAAGGATAAAAAGAAAAACACAGTCTGAAAGACTCAAAATGTAGAAAAGTGAAAAGCTAAAACCAGGAATAAGTTTCAGAGACAGGTATTTGACACTGTTGGGCCAAATTCATACCTATTGTAACTTTACTGAAATCAATAGGCTTACATCAAGAGATGAATTTAATCCCTGTTCCATATCCAAAATGAGGGTTCCAAGGGACTGAGCAAGGAAATAAAATCTTATTAAACATAGACTTTCTTGGTTGCTATCTGTGAGTTACCAGCAATGCAAGTATTCTTTTATTAGCAAATCCTTAACCTTGGTCTCAGCAGCAATCTTCTGGATCAATGGTGATCAGTCATCTCAAAATTTCTCCACTAGAAATTGACAATTTCCATGGTAACTAATACCAGTCTGATTCCAGATACATTGAGAAATGTGATCTTCTTTACTTCGGTGGGCCAAACTGAGAGTAGAACTTCAGTGTTTAGCCAAGGAACGTGCTCTCTCTAGCTCTCGCTCTCTCCCCCACCCCACTTCTTTTTTTAGAGGAAAGTGTTCATTTCTTAAAGAGGAAACAGGTGTGAACACTATTCAGTAGGCTGTTGCTGTCTGATCCCTGAAGCAGGACTGGCAGCAATACGTAAGCTGTCTGACTGACCACCTTTGATGCCTGTGTAAACTGTAGCTGCAAGAGAGTGGGAGGGGACAGGCATGTTCAACAGCAGCCACCAAACTTTAATCAATACTGTTCCTTTTCTCCTCATTTCTTTGATGTGCTCTGCAAACTGCAGCTGAATCCCAGCTGAACACCTCCACAAAGACAGTTTGGAGACAGATTTCAGGAAGCTAGGTGTTTCATTCAAAAGAGTACTGAAAAGAACGTGGAGGGGACATCAACTAATCACTGAGATACTGTTGTTTCCTTCATATCCATCACCCTGGTCACAACCAAAATGAATTTCCAAACTCCTATTGAATTTAGTAGAACCAGGAGTTGGCCCTAAGAAAGCATTTGAACAGGATCTCTCATAGCAAACACTCACACCAGCAATAGAGTTTCAACTCCTGCCAATCTTCCTATATTTTTCTGGAAGACTCTCAATTTGGAGACTAAATCCAGAAAGCCCATCTGTTTTGTCTGAAGTTACTCTGACACCTTCATCCTCTTTGAAAGTAAAGATTTCCCCACTGTTCCAGCAGGATGCAGATGGATCATCTGAGACTGAGCCCCATTTTTCTGTCAGTGAAGTGGAATAATAGTGTGCTGTCACTCACAAGCACCATGCCAGAAGCATTCAAGCTCTGCCTTCACAGACCGAAACTCCTTCTTTCTAATATTTCCAGGGCTAATCTTGCAGACATTATTGTGCATGTAATAATTTAGAAACTGTCATAAAAATTACATTTAAAAAAAATTAAGAGGATTTTTGGTGCTCCTGAAAGGGAAAGGACTGACAGCACCAGAGACTGGAAGATTAATAATAACTCTAGCTGCTTTCTTCTTAATTCTTCATTTGCATTTTAAACACTGGACTCAGATTTACTGTTCTGTTTCCCCTGAATAAGTACTACTTTATTTCCACCTGGGCAAAAGTATGCAGTTAATTAGGTGCTTGGAAGACTTAACTCAGGTTGGATTTGGGCCTGTAAGCCTTAGGCTGAGTGTGCTGGAGAAGAAATGTATCAAGGCATTTAAAGGGAAGAAAATATTTGCTTGGTTCTTCTAACAATGAATGTTCAAGGTTTGGGGTTAGCAGCCTACCTAAAACCTGTTTAGCATGCACAGAAACTAACCATGATTAGAAATAGGCCCGAACATCAGATCTGAATGCAACACACTGTGATTGTATATAAAGAGATGCCAGGGTTCTCACCAGGTATCAAAGTCATGACTCTCAAAAGAATTGGATACTTGTTTTTTTTTGTTAAAAGAGAACATCTCTGTGTGCCAGTGATTAGTCGGAGGTATAGTTCTTGCAAACATTTAGCTACATGAATACCACAGAAACCACATAACATTCACGTTCAGATCCAGATACCTAGATCTATGATAAGCCAAATAAAGACTGCTTTCCATTACCCTAACCCAGTGTTTTCCAACCCGTGTGCCACGGCACAAAAGTGTGCTGTCAGAAATAAACTGGTGTGCTGTGGAATTTTGCCATGGCAATGAGCTACAATAGGTATGAGGATGGGGACTGCCTTAACAGGTGTGCCGCAGAAAATTGGTATTTCTGTAAGTGTGCCTTGGGCTGGAAAAGGTTGGAAAACACTGCCCTGACCCTTTGGATCCAAATCCAAACTCTAGCCCCAAGCTCTTTTCTTGTCTCAGTTCAACTTACACAAGCATTGGGCACATCTATGTGAGAAGCTGCTACATTGCCATAGTGATGAGCTACAGTGACATAGCTCGTTGCTATGGCAATGTAGCACTGGCAGGCACTAACAGTGATGCCACCGCTACTGCACAATAGCAACTAACTACTGTGCAGTAGCTCATGGTTACTGCACAACAGGGTTGGAAGTGACCCATGCGCTGCCAGGACTGTGAAGTACCAGCAGGTACTGTGCTAAATGACTGTGCAGCACCAACTGTGCAGATGGGCGTACATGTAGACATGCCCAATGGGTATATAATCCCAAGAGTAAAATGTAATTGCTGCTCATCCAGGAATCATCCCAAAGATTAGTGAAATATCTTGCTAGATTCCCAACACTAACCAGTGGGAAAACACATGCACAGAGCTGTTGACAGGTAGATTTCATAGACTTCCTAGACATTAGGGCTGGAAGGGACCTCGGAAGATCATCAAGTCCAGCCCCACACCCGAAGGGCAGAAGTCAGCTGGGGTCATAGGATTCCAGCAAGATAAGCATCCAATTTATTCTTGAAGGTGTTCAATGTAGATGCTTGAACCACTTCTGATGGCAGGCTATTCCAGACCTTGGTAGCTAGGACAGTAAAGAAATTCTTCCTTGTGTCCAGCCTGAAACAGTCTTGCAGTAGTTTATAACCATTCGACCTCGTCATCCCTTGGGGTGCTCTGGTGAACAAACATTCCCCCAGATACTGGTGGTCACCCCTGATAAACTTATAGGTGGCCATCAGATCACCCCTGAGCCTGCGCCTTTCCAGGCTAAAGAGCCCCATGGCTCTCAGCCTGTCATTGTAAGGTCTGTTTTCCTGACCTCTGACCATGTGCATGGCTCTTCTCTGGACTCTCTCAAGCTTCTCCACATC
>NW_017728992.1:1955771-1963750 GCF_001723915.1 Gavialis gangeticus
GCCTGGATCACCCGCCTGTCTTCTGGTGTGGATGCTTTGCCCCAAAGTTTGGTATCATCAGCGAACTTGGCCAGTCTGCTTCTGACTCCAATGTCCACATCATTAATAAAGATGAATCAGACTATACTCAACTAACATATGCTTTTAGGGTGATTCTCAAAACGGAACACTCTTTGGAAAGGAAAGACAGTAACCTGATGGAAAAGTCAGAATTAAAGGCATAAATAAGTGCAGAGGAACAGATAGAGTTTGCACTATATGGTCGCATCCACATCAGCAAGTACGTGCTTGTTACGGCATTTCAAAGCAATTTGAGACACTGCAGGAGGCCTGCCAGAGAGGGCATTCAGTACAGACAATATTGATAGATAGTAGGATTGGGCTGTTCACAAAAGTAAAATATTTAGTGGTCTTTAAGCATGTGAGGCACTAGGTTTACAGGATATTTTCTGACTTCCTGAGGGCAGCAAACACACTGTAACTGCATGGTCCTTTTATTTGTGGCCAAATCTCCTGAGCAAGTGCATCACTTGCACCTGGCTCTGTGTGGTTCATTAGTCTGAGATTCAGTTTGCTTCCTGGTTAGACAGTATATCAAGGATTCTCAGACTGCCAGCACATAGACCCAGCCTTCCCTCTGCCACCAGTATTCAGAGGACTGCAACCAAGCAAGCTGCAGCATATTTTTTTTAAGTAGAGAAAAGACTTACAGAGTAGTTACTTTAAAAAAATTAACATTTGCTAACAGATACAACACAGTTATCAGCCAGATTACAGCTCAGTGATTTCCCACATGGGAAGCTTTTACTTATTGCTGACTTTCCAGTGACAGCCACTGAAAATATCCCAATGGACCTGCAAGAAGTAAAAATAGTATGCTGCAATAATATGCTGTAGCAGAAAGAGGGCAGCGAAAAAAACAGCAGTAGCAAAGGTCACTGTGTTAATCAGACCTTTACACCCCAAAGCCTAGCAGATAACCCATGTGAAAACTGCTCAGGTGTGAAGTCTCAGGTTGGGATGAGATATAAAAATCTGCTGGAGCTTGCTAGCTGTCATTCTAAAAAGCATTCATCTCAGTCACTGCCTATAATGTTCAAAGCCAAGCTGACCTTGCTGTGCCTAAATTCACAAAGGTCACACAGCACCTAATAAGCTGACAGAGCTTCATAGCCTTCAAAAATGCTTGGCTTACCTTCCAAGGCCTTTCCCTGGGTTTAATGTCACTGACAAAAGAACAGGTATTACGTCAGCTGCACAGATGAGGCCAATGTGCCTGTCACTTGGTTGGAGCTGGAAGCCTATTGGAGTAGTAATGCCCATAAGAAAAGGATACAGATCTGGACAGAACAGAACAGAGAAACCAATCATAAGGCTAAGAAGGCTTATAGACTAGGAGGGCACTCTGTGTCCTGATGTACACGTATGTAGTGCTGGAGGGAGAAGGAACCCTGAACTTTGGCTACATCTGAAGCTTTCCAAAGCTAATGTTCCTCAGACTATTATCACAGGATTTGTAATTCTTTTACAGATAAACATAATGCACATTCTCTCTCTCTCCTTCTCTCTCTTGTTGGTGTTGGAAATGTGCTTGAATCTGGGCACTGAAGTAAATGAAGAATTAACTGTGCTGGCTAGACCCAGAAGGACAGTAGGCAGACATTTCAAAAGTTCTTCCACACATCTGCTGATACATAGTAGCTCTAGCATAGAATGTATCTCAACTATCTGGCCTTCTCTCCCTTTGCCCATGTTATTCTGCTATTTCAGTCTCCCACCTCCCCTGGCAACCAACCACCAATCATACCAAACAGTGCCAAACTATTTTGGGATGTTGTGAAATGGATTAGCAGCAAGGATGACAACACCAAATTCACATTGATTTCCAACTAAACCTACACCTAAGGAATTGTACTAATTCCAAACTTTTGGGATATTTCAGATTCAGTTCTTCATATGAACAATCACACCCTGGGTCTTTATCTCTAACAGGCCTGAATCAGAACCCTGTGTTAGCGTACTCTAGACTTAGTTACACGTTCAAATCTTATACAGTAGTTAGGGCAACATCTCAGCCTCTAGCCTACATCACAATAGGAACACAAATCTTGTGAAGTAAAATTTGAATGCATCAATCTTTGCAGCACCTAGAAGTCCATGAAATGTACAGCCAGAAAACAAAACTCTTTAAGAACTAGAAGAGAGGAAACATTGTCACTTGCCCAAATTAAAAATGGAAGTAGCAACTCGATAAAACTTTGTGTTGTTGCCCTTCTGGCCATGTTATGGCATACTTCAAAGAGCTCAACGGTCATAGCCAGCTTGAAATAGGTACAGGCAGTCCTCAGACTTATGACACAATTGGTTCCTGAAAACTGTGTCTTAAGTCTAAACATTTTAACTCGGAACCAATTTTCCCATAGGAAACAATGTTATAAATGGGGGATTGGCTCCTGAACCAAGGCCTGATACCCTATTTTCACCAAAAAATAACCCAGAATTTTGTACTCAATCAATTATACATGAGTAATATAGCTACATTAATATATTTATATTTTAAATAGCAATCATATTGATTTGGAACAACTTCTTTGAGGTGACTTTGCTGGACTTTTTGAAGGAATCCTTGTTGGACTTTTTGAAGGGTTCTTGGCTGGAGACTTCTCAGGAGTCCTGGCTGCAGGTTTTTCTGGAGTCTTGTCTACTTTCTTCAAGAAAGTGTTCACGGAAGTTTGGACAGATGTTCTCCAGGAAGATGGGCAATGCAGCGAACTTGTTCGCTGTGCAGAGTCATGTTGGATCAAGCACTGAAAAGTCAAAACTGACATCAGAAAGTTGAAACAGGGTGTCAATTTATAAATGTTGTAAGTGCAAAATGTTGTAACTCGAAATCTTGTAAGTTGAGGACTGCTTGTATGCCCCTTTTTGGCTCAGATTGACTGAACACTTTTCTATGATGCTAAACAGAATTATTTATTTAATTCTCCATCCCTTGTTGTTTTGTTTAGTTTCCTGCAGGATGTCTCTGAGGAAGAAGCCAGAACAAAACAAAAAGCTTTCATATCCAGGCCAAGACTAGTCCAGTGAATTCCAGTTAAGCATGGAAACTTGTAGGAGAAATATTTGGCAATCAGAAAGACCTCATTAAAGAAGAACATTATTTTCCATCACATATCAGACCACTAATATTGTAATTTAATTAGATTCTTCTTCTGTGTGGAGTTTTTTTCTTCGCTGCATCAGACCTGTAATATTTATAAACCTTCCCATTTTCAATTAATTGCATCCTTAAAACTGAAATTGAATGTTGGTGAAAGGTAAAGACAATTAGGACTCATAGTAGACATATCTTTTATGAGACCAACAAGATTTTTGCAAAAACATTAGTAGCCATAAGGTCCCAAGTGTTCCATGTACAACATTGAGAAAGCACTGCTGCCTCACTATCATGTCTCAGATGCGATCCTGTTCTTAGGTCACAGCTTCATGCACAGGGGTACAGAACAGTCCCTAGGCTTGTACAGTTGTTGAGCTTTCTGCTTAGAGTGTTCTGTCTCTAAGAATCAAGTTACCCATCTCTCTGGCAACCTGTTTCTCGCTCTTTTTCCATGTATTTATCTTATATCTATCACTATTATCTTAGATTCAGATTTTCAGAACAGTTTAGGGGGGTTAAAATTAAAGCCAATGGAAGGCATGTTTCTTTGTACACTCTAGACCCGGGGTTGGCAACCTTCTACTAACAGCAGGCCAGCCACCACTGAGGGCTGCCGATCTTCTGTTGACACCCTAGTCATCCCAGCTCTGTGCAGAGCCCTCCCAGCTCTCTCAGCTGTCCTAATGCAGCTGCTACTGAAAAATGTGTCACCAAAGAACGTGGTGAAGGATGATCTGGAGTACCACCAGTGATGCTAAGCAGAGGATGCACTGGAGAGGCAAGAGAGCAGTCCTCCAGCAACCCATAAAATGCCAATTTGTGCTCTAGGCTGAGGTGAGAATCTCAACCCACACTGGCCTGCAAGAATACCACTCAGCATTAGCAGCACTGAGGGTACAAGGAATAGAGAACCTAGCTCACATAGTATAAAAGACTTGAGCTGGGAACATGCCCAAGATCTTTACCTTTTCAAAGTTTTGGAATATTTGAGCTGTTTTAACTAAGAGTTCCCTCTACCTTTTCCCTCCCACAACTTTGTATGGATAAAATTAAAAAAACTCAGCAGCTGTGACAACTTTTCAGATACTGGATGAAACTCAATAATACAAATATGTTCAAGAGCACTCACTCATCTGTCTGAGCATGGATTGCTGCCCCTGTAACTGGTGCTTATCTTTGCAACTGGCTCAGCTTCTGCCTTCTGATGATGCTCTCTATTAAGCCACCTAAGCAGGCTAACCAAACACTTTCTGAGATGATAAAAAAATAAATCTGTGAGGATCCTATTCTAGTGGCTTTGTTCTTTATTGTAAGTAGCTATATTTTATTCTCTCCTTCTCATTTCAAAGGCATTAAAAATAAGGCCTAGGGGAAAAAAATACATGCCATTAAGATAATCATTGCTTTCACCACAGTAATCTGGAGGCAGTAAGGAAGGAAAAGTGACAGCATGTATGTTGAAATTAATAACAATAATAAAAAATGAATGCATTGGAGGCATGCCCAGCCCCTTTCTGCACTAGCAAAACAAAACAAAGAAAGCCTATTCCTGAGCATCTTCATTCTTGGGGAATGAATATAGGTAAAAATGAAGAGCATCTGAACTGGCTGTGCTACCAGTTGGCATGGCCTGGTATTGATAAACACTCTCCCTGGCCATGTAATGAACTCCAGCTCAGTAGCCAGCACTGGCCCCCCAAAAAGCTGGGACTGCTGCAGTGGCAGCATACTTGGCTCCAGTGGAAGAGGAAATGCTTCACATCAGTCAACATCAAATCTCTCCAGTCAATTAAGGAGTGGAGTTGACAGCTGCTGAAGGGTGTTCCATCCAGCCTTCCTCAGTTGGGAGGATGAAAGCCAAGAAGCCAGGGCTTGATGGCAAAGGGCTAGACTATGCAGCATAGGAAAAGAAGGGCTGGAGAATCTTCAGGTGCCTGAGACACAGGCAACTCAGGGAAAGGAAATTATCACTGTTTCTGTGAGAGAAGGAAATGGCAGCCCTGGGTATGCAGCAGAGTTAAGTGACTCTGAGCATATAAGATCATCTCGTATGCACGTGAATGGCCGCTATCATCGAGAATCTCACATCTCATTAAGGAACTATGTTCATATGACAGTGGGTGTGTCTACACTTTCATTAATGTGTTTTTGCTACCACACATTAAATTTAGTAGCTCTAATGTGAGGTACTAACTAAATGCATATTAGGCTACACTAATGCACAGTAGCTAAAGTGCATCCTTTTTAAGTGACGCTTAATGTGCAGTAGCATAATTTTACTTAGGCTTTACTGACATTAAAGTGTCATGGCAAAAGCCATGCTAATGTGCAGTTAAATAAGCTACTGTGCATTAAAGCATGCATATAGAAATGCCCAGTTAGTAGAAGGGGTTTCACAGGTAAAATTCAACCCAGAAATGCCAAAAATTCTAGACAACCATTGTGCTAGTTAAACTGAAGGAGAAATTCCTTTGAGTCAAGCCAACACAAACCCCTTCACATTCAGATCTAGAAGAGGGCGGGTATGCCTGTCTTCTAAAGGATTTCACAAACACGTTATATCTGAGCTTTTCATAGCGCACCTGCACTTATGGTCATGAGGCAGAAGACAGCTCCTGGAATTCTCACCCCTATTCCTTATACATCCAAAGAATGCCAATCACAAGCTGACCCTTAGTCTTGGTACTGTTCCAGTTTTACAACTGGGGGGTTAAATGACTGCCCCAAAGCTACGCAGCAGTAAAACAAAGTCTATCTTAGAATTACCAATACTTCCCATCTCCAAGCTGCACCCACTCAACAATAGTGCTCCCTTCTATGAAAGTGGTGATTTCTCCATGTAGCAACAGGACCCTGAAAGAAATTTTACATCCAACACAATTCAGCTATGTTAACTGCACTGCAAATAATCATCATTTTAACTGTAAAAGTCAAAGTATGGATGCCCAGGCTTCAAGTTTTGCACAAGCAACTTTTGCTGGAGAACAAGTAATCTTCATTAAAGAAGGCTGTGAACTATAGAATTAGGTTCCATATCTGAGTTTCCTCAAAGTTCAGGTGTGTTTGTATCCATGGGTTTTGCTCAATCCCATAATTTCTGTGGTTTGATATAAAATTGGATTTGGGGCTGTGTAAGAATCACAATGGAACAGAAGAAGGAAAACGAGGGATCTGAAGGTTATAGTTTCCCGTTCGCACTTAAGGGGGGGGGTTCTTGCACACATTCTGTTTCTCCTCCCATGTCTGAGGCATCTCCCAGGCACAGAAAAGAGTGATGTGCTTTATACACATTATCATTTGTCTGCCTTTGATGGAAATTGCAGGATAATTGAGTTCCTAAGAGTGAATAAGTGTTAAGTTATTAAACCTCCACTCATCTTATCACACAAAACCCAGTCATATTTCTGTACTGTTTTTTTTCACCTACTATGTCACTTTTACAAGAGACCTATGTTCAGCAAGACAGATTTTCTTCAAAGCTGGTAGGTGTTTTGCATGTTCTCCTACCCCTTTGCCTTTGATGGTGAATCTGCCTCATGTCAGATGGATACTTGCTGCCTGACCTCTACATACCCTTGTATTTTCAATATGATACCCTTAACACTGATGCTCTGTTCTTAAGTCTTTTATGTCCTGAATGTTTCTTGTTGGTCACTTCTAATATTGGTGACTACTGAAGTGGAAGTTTATCCTCCAGTATTGTGCTGCTTAACTGGTTACTAGCATCCTCAGGTTATTTTCGAAGTGTTACTGTTATACCAGCCTTAAGCATGACCATAGCAAAAAGTGTTTCACTTGTTTATTTCTCAACTTTTTCTCTCTGTTTCTCCTGATTTCCAAGGATCTCTCTGTAAGCCTTTTCATTTTTGTAACTTAACTCTTGCTTGTCACTATCTTTATGTTCTTTGCTTTCACTTCCCAGCATCTATCCCTCAATAAACCATTCATAGAAACCTGATAATGATACTACTGTGCTTTCAAAATATAGAAATGAATTACTCCAAATCTTCAACATAGATTTGTCCCAAAGCTCATCAAATATCTCCTCACAAACGCGTAATAATAATCAGACCACTTATAAACATTGCCCTGTCAACTAGAGCTTTTAGTGCACTAACCAGGGAAATATAATAAACACTTTTCAAATGCTTTGAACAGCAAATATTTCACATAAGACAAATAACTGGTTTCCTTGCTTCATCACCTGAATATTGAAGGAGAGCGTGGCTGGAGATCCTTACCTTTGTATCATCACTATCCTGACTTTTCAGGATTAAATTGGTCTTCTAATATCTCAACAAAAAAAGAAGATTTCTCACATCACTTCAATCATGTAGTTTATTCACGTCTTTGATACAGACACCTGGACACCTATTCTTTCATTTCAAATAGAAGCTTTTAGTTTGCTCACCTCAGTCACCTGCAGGATCTTTGAAACACCTCCTCTGCTGTTCCTTCCAAAAAGTGCGTCCCTGCATCTCCCACTGCATTCCCGAGTCCATTTACAGTGCAGTCAGTAAGTTCTTGCTAAGTTATCGTTTGTAATTCTGAGATACAACAAAAGGTGTTTTTCCCCATCTCTTTGACAATTTTGCTTTCTCAGTGGTCCATCACAGACAGGTCTCCACCAGTAAACTGAGCAACCTATCCTCTTGTCTCTCTTCTTTTCTTCTTTTTGAGCTGTTGGTTTCTACATGTCAGAAGTTCGTTGATGTTAAACGCTTCCTAACTTGTGACTTTCTTTTTTTTAATTCTTCTGCTCCCCTGACTGGTTTCTGCCTACTCTTAATAGCTCCAGCTGACTCCCTCTAGAATTATTCAA
>NW_017728992.1:1968750-1988884 GCF_001723915.1 Gavialis gangeticus
TTGTAAACATAAAATCAGTGCTTCAAATGCCTCAGGTATCACAATCTCTATTTCTCTACTGCCATCTGCTGGCCACTAAATAGCACAACTTTGTCGGAGAAACTGGTAGCAACAGATATACAGTATATTCTTCTTCTGCCCTGATTAAAATCAATAATGATACATGGTGACCAAAAGCCAACACAAATCATTCTATTTTTCCCCTTCATTACAAAACACCAAACAAGATTTACAGCTTGTTGGTCAGCCATGGTAAGCTCAAAACGCTGAACAACAGAAGCAGGAAGCAAGACGGGTCGACTAATGTGCTTCTTGTGAACGAAAGCCAGGATAAAGCGGAGACAAATGTATTCCATCTCAAAATGCAGGTGGGTTTACCCCAATGATGCCATAAATAAAGCGTTCTACTGCAAAGCTGAGGATTATCTGATATGAACAGTTTGGATTTACAAACACTACATGAACAGAAATATTGACTTTGATGGGAACACAGTAAGTGAAGGGAAAGAACTGGACCCAAAGAGAGCAGTGAATTACAGCCTGGAGATTCTTGGTCATTTTTTATTTCTTTTAAGAGATTTCTTACTATAAGCATTTATTATTGCTATTTGTCAAGCACCAATAAAGTGTTCAGCACTGCCTGTAATGTAAAGGAAAACACAGTCCCCACCTCATGAAGTTTGTACTGTAAATTAGACACGGTCAATACGTCTAAGCACAAGGTATGTATGAATGGAGCTGTGATGTACGGTGTGTTATGGATGAGGCCAACATGCCTGAAATTGATGTACAAGGCAAGCCAGTTTGTATAACCATACCAAATTCAGTATATTTGGAATGGTTTATAAATGGCAGGCTGAAAAGTTCACTTGCAAACACACCCTAGGCTTCAGAGTGTTTAAAACCTGGAGCAGTTCCTAGATTGGAATTCTGCAGAATGAACATCTTCTGCTTTTAAATGCAGTGTCCTGCACCTGGCAGGGGAAGCACCGTGACCACGTAGGCGGGCTCCCAAGGCAAGTGATTGTCTCTAATATGTCCTCCATAGGAGGTCTATATTGGGCAGATTTTTTTTGGTGTTGGGTGGTGGAACTGGAGCTTGCTCCATCTGCTCCATGCATTGACCTGGTATTGCAGGTGCTTCCAGGAACAGTGCAAAAAAACAGAAAAAAAAAAATCACTGCTATCACTGACTCTGTATTTTTAAAATATATGTTATAGTCAAAGCTGGCACAACCCTGATTGTTTCTCTGCACAACTATCCATTTGAAAGGATGGGTCTTCAGTAACGAGACAGCCCAGAACTGGTGTATCTATGCACACAGACAACAAAATCAGACCAAAGAGGGACAGCTCAACAATGAGGAGAATTACAGAGGGAGACCAAAGTAAAGGCTGATGACAGAAATACTGGAAGTGAAGAAGAAAAAAGATGCACACTAGAGGAGAAAGCCAAAAATATTACTGAATTGAAGGTTTCCAAATAGGCAACAGACATCTGTTTTGCAAGACAAAAGAATTGCATCAAGTGAAGCTTCGGCTCATTTAATATTTGTGAATGTGGCTAGAAAGCCCAATTCTTGAATGACAGTCCCTTCCGTGCATACTGTATGTGAAGTTCATATCTAACAATCTTGAATGTAGTGTGGGGTACTTTCTGAGGTTTCCTCTTTCCTCTAAAGTTTTCTTTCCACACTTAATAAATCATTTCCAAGTGTTTCAGTCTTCAGCAATCTTCTCCCAGTCATTTGGCTCAATGGTCACTGCCTTCATATCTTTCTTGCAAGCCTATCTGAACCAGAGATATGGAATGTCTGCATGGTCCTCCTCCTGTAAAGCGCTCTCTATGCAAGAGATCCTTGTGTATATGGCTATCATCCATTCTCCTCATATGACCATGCCACTGAAGTCTATGCTGACTGAGAAGAGAATGGATGCTTGGAGTGTTGGCACATTCCAAGACCCCAGTGTAGGCATCTTTGTCCTGCCAGGAAATTCCTAGAATGCAGCAAAGGCAATGCAAGTGAAAGCTATTGAGGCACTTTTCTTGACTAGAATGTGTGGTCCAGGATTTGCTGCTGTACAAAAAAGGGTTGATGATGCAAGCATGATATACTTTGACATTGGTCTTAACAGCAATTTGTTGTTGTTCCACGCTCATTTGCTCAGCATGCTCATGACACCCAATACTTTTCCAATACTTGTACTCAGTTCAGCCTCAAATGACAGGTTGTTGATAACAATGGTGTCAAGGTATGTACATTTACTTAAAACATTCCATATGTTTTCTCCTGATGTGATTGATGGTGTTGGATGAATGTTCTGGCCATAACATTGGTCTTCTTGATGATGGTTGTAAGACCTAACCCGTCAGGCATGACTGAAGTGCCTGAAGGTCTATCAGTGCAGCAGCATCAACAAACAGCAGCTCACAAATCCAAATTCTCTGCACTTTAGTCTTAACTTTAAAGCAAGTAAGGTTAGATAATTTTCCATCTTAGATGGAAGTAGATCCTAAAAGTATGTCACAAGAAGAGAAAAGAAAATCCCAAACAGGGTTTGGAACAGGTCAGACCCCTGCTTGACTTTGAACATCACAAGCCTCGGATGTTGATCCATCATAACCAACTGTTCCCTGCATTTCAGCATGGAAAGAGCAGATCATGATAAAGCGTTCTGGTGGTCAGCCAATCTTTTCCAAAAATGTGAAGACAGTTTTTCTGCTAACAAATTTGAAGGCCTTTGTTAGATCAAGTAAAGCAATATAGGGGGGTTTCCTTTGTTCCCTACATTTTTGTAGGATTTGTCGGAGTGAGATCATAGATATGATCTCACACCTACTAGCTCACACCTAAAGTCACATTGGGTGCGTCTACACAAAGCACGTTACTGTGAAGTAGCACAGTTTACTGTACAGTAAGTATGTGCTTCTACATGTGCACATGCTTACTGCACAGTAAAACTCACTAATCATGAGCAAATTTGCTTCCTGAAAATGCAAGTAGCAAATTTACTTGCGATTACTAACTGTGCAGTAGCACTTGTATAGATACCTGTCCAGGAGCAAATGTGCTCCTGGTCAGCTGGCCAGCAAGGGGTGAGAGATTGCTCCTTGCCCCCCCCCCCGCCCTGAGCTGCCTACTCCTGGGAAGGGCTCTGCCACTGGAGCCTGAGCAGAGACTATGCCTCCCTGTCTGAGCAGTAGGGAGTTCCAAGCCCCCACACTCTGAAATCATGCTGGGAGATCCTTATTTCCCAGCGCTGGCCCTGGTGTCAAGGAGCTGGCACCAGAAAACAAGGATCACCCAGCCCTGGCTCTGCAGTTATGGAGCTTCCTGGGGGCTGGGGAGTCTATTCCGCACCCAGCTCTGCTATCATGGAACTGAACAAGGAACAAGCTCTTCAGCCTATTCTCCATGCAGCCTATTCTCCATCATGGAGCTGAGCAGGGAACAGATTCTCCAGCCCCCATCCCACGATTGTGGAGTTGGGGTTGGGAACTGTCCTGCTCAAGGGCAGGTCCCAGCCCCATACCCTGATCAGGTGATTGAGGCATGGGGCCTGGAAAGAGCTGTAGGGGGGGGAGTAGGTCCCAGCCCCCTGCCCTGATCTGCTGGTGGGGCAGCTAGCAGTGTCGTCACCACACGGTTAGTGCCCAGCAACACTACTGTGTGATACCAATGAGCCATAGTGTCTTGTGTAGACACACCCATTGACTCAGAATAAACATGGTCAGCAGGGATATAAATTCTTTTGAGTCCTAGGAAGGTCTCCAAAGGAACAGGGAGTCAAACTGAACCTGAACCAAAAACCAGAACGAACCTTTATTTTTTCCTGAACTGGAACAGAACCTGAACTGTTATCTGAAAGTCTCTGTTCAACCTGAACTAGAACAGAAGCACAAAAATCAGGTTACCAGTTCAGAATAAGGATTCAACCAAACAAAACACACCTGATGTGGTACACTCACTGGCTCCACCAGAATCAGAATGAGCACATAAATAAAACCAGTATCTGGGAGGATTAAAGATGTATGTATTTTGGGTTTGTACAAGCTTCTATACTCTTCAAGGGCTGGGCCTGGGAAGCATTAGGCAAGGACTGGACTGGAGGCCTGCTTGCTGCTTCCGCTTTGTGTCAGGGGTTTGGTCAACATACAGTTACAGCATGAAAGGGATGAACATACAACACATGTGAAGTGATACAACAATACAAGACAGGTGACATAGGATATACTTAGTGTCTATCAAGTGGTCTTTACATGTACAGTACAGTGAGAACATATATGTAAATGTAAAATGAAGTAGGAATATGTTTGGAGAAATAGGGATTAATCTGTGAACCCAAAATTGGGGAAGGAAAACAGGAAATAACAAGATTACAGAAACACAAGAAAAGCAGAGTACCTCCCCCATGCTGTAGTGCACAGCCAGCCTCTGTAGGTGACAGATATTAATGCATCTCTAGTGGCTAGGCCTTCAGGGTCGCAGGTAGACCAGAGTGCACAGTGCAACAGCCTATTAGCCTAGTGCAGGCCCTGAGAATCAGAGAGGTGAGTGATCAGGCTCTCCGAGGCCCAGGAAGTCTGAAAGAGCCCTCAATCCAGGCAATGGTGAGCATGATGTGTGGGGGGAGGTAGGCTCTGGGGCTTCCTGCTTTCCAGGGGATTAAAAATTTTGAATACCCTTAATGTTAATTTCAGGTAGACAATTTTTTATTTATTTTTATATATATATATATATATATATATATATATAGCTGGGGATTACCCTATAGAAGAGGGAGCTCTTAGGGTAATGGGGGAGGAGGGTACCACCAGTGAGTGCTGCTAGGTCACTGGGACTGAGGCTCAGAGGTAACAGCCTCCAACAGATTAGAGAGGAATGTCAGGCAGCATGGGGATAAGTGGTGAATGTGACTGAGCAAGGGATTGGCAGGGGAGGGGATCCTGGTCCCATGATGTGACTAGTAATTGATTTTAGAAAGACTGTGTGTGGGAGCGATGTGTGTGATAGGAGAGAGTGAAGCCATGGTGGATTGGGCTGGACCTGTGATGATGTGAAGTTACATGAATCCTCTTGTTGCTTACAGATCAGCATCATATTCCATTTCCAAGATGGGTAGGGAACAAGTCAACCCTGTACAGAGACATTTCAAGTTTGAGTCCACAAAAAATGAATCGGTATGTCAAGTTGAAGACTGTTCAGTAGTGATGAAGGGCAATCATGCATCCAACTTGGAAAGGCACCAAGAGAGGCATCACCCAAAACAATACACTCAACTTTCACTTTCAAAAAGGAAGAGAAAAGAAGAATCAGAATTACAAAAGAAAAATTCAACCCATTCAGTACAAAGTACTTTATATTCAGTATTTCATAGGAAAAGAGCTCAAGTAAATATTGATGTAACATGCAAACTTGTAACATGCAATGGAAGGCCATTCACCTTAATTGAAGATTCAGGATTTAAGAAGATAATTGATCCCATAATTGAAGGTACTGAAGGGAAGATAGCAATCAAATCTGAGACACAAAGTTGCAGAAGCAGCAGGCAATATGTGCAATGTAATCAGGGATGAAATAAAAAATAGGCTCATTTGCTTGAAGTTTGATTGTGGAACCAGAATTGATAGATCAATACTTGGACTTTTGCAATGAGGGAGATTAAAGGGAAGCATACCTCCGAGTACCTGAGAACTTTGGTCATGGACACCATCACTAATTATACTATTAAGTCCATGAAGCTATATTCTGTAACAACAGACTATGGATCAAATATGGTAAAAATGGTGAAACTTACGGATTAAAGATCAGGAAGAAGATTGTTCAAGTGAGTCCAGTTCATCTACTGAAGAAGAGCAGGATGGAATGAAGGACGAGGAAAATGGATACACAGGAGAGGGAGACAGACTCATGGAAGACTTGAAGACAATGGAAATTGTTTTTTCAATGCATCATCAACGGGTAGTTGCAATGTGTGTGTAGAACAGCGAACACTTAACTAAAAGAAGGGGTGAACTTGTTTCAGAAAAACAGTCAGCTGCTCAATTTATTGCAAAAGCATGCTATGTAACCTAGAAGCAAACAATAATGATAGTTCCAAAAAAATTAAAATTGACAATACCCATCTATAATTGCCCTACAAGATGGCACTCAACCTGTGACATGTTGGAGCGATTGTTGGAACTGCAGGAGTTTTGTCAAGACATGGCAATATCAAACCATGAGCTTCACATCCATGACAATGACTGGATATCAATTCAGGAACTGACAGCTGCTCTGCAACCTGACAAAGTGGCAACAAACAAACACTGAAATCTGAACAGCTCACCAGAGGGGATTTCTATGGGACATGGTTGAAGTGTCAGCTGGAAATCTCAAAAGTAGTAGCAGTTTTCTAGCAAGTTAGTAGGCAGCGTGAAAAATCGTGAAAAATATCTTTTTGAAAATAAAATGATACTTGCAGCTTGATACCTAGATCCTAGGTATCAATTGCTGCTGTCTGACATGGACAGAACTAAAGCCAAGTGTCATCTCATGTCAACATGGCAGAGGATGGGAACTGTTCATGGTAATGGCATGAATGTAGAATCATCAGTTGACTCTAATCTGCATATTACACACACAGAAAAGGATGATGACGACTTGGAATCATTCCTTCAGTCAAGAGAGAACTTGAATCAACAAGAGTCATGGCCTTCTGGCACCCAGTCAAACAGGATTGGTCCTTTTCTGGACTCATTTGTAGATGAGCCACGATTGAATAAAGATTTAAATATTTTGAACTACTGGGAGACTCAGAAAATACCTAGATGCGAGCTGTACAAATTGGCCCAGGTTGCCTGGTTAGTGCCATCAACTCAAGTAAGCGTTGAACAGACATTTTCAAGTTTAAAATTCATACTGTCAACGTAAAGATCCAATATGAAGGAGGCAATCTTGGAGGATGTTATGTTAGTGAGACTGACTAGAAATTACAGAAAGCTGTAATACTGAGTACAAAACAATGCAAGTCAAGCATGTTGCAAATATGATAGGTCTAAGATCCATCTGTTTAAGGTTGATAATTCTTTGTTTCTCTGGTTTTATTAAATCAGTTGAAAAATACATAATCTTGAGAAGTTACCTAATCACAGTGACAATTCTGTGATTATTTACTAAGTCTTTTTCCTTTCTTTCCTCTTTAAAATTGATTTGGTTGCTTCTTCACCTATTACACGTCTCTGGTTGTACAATTAAAATCAAACAGTACAAATAAAATAAACATTTATTTGTTAAGTACTTAGAATTTATTTTTTGTTTCATGCATGCTTCATTGTACTTATTGCTGACATTTAGTTGCAGCAGTTTTAGACGAATTAGCTTGCTCCACCCCACTGTGCAAATGATCATCATTATAAATAATGTGCCTTATTTAAATTTTCTCATGTGAACCAGAACTGAACCGGTTGGTCATGTCTATTGAACCGGTTACTGAACCTTTATTGGCCTGAACCAGAACCAAACCTAAACAACTTCAGTTGCAGCTGAAACTGAACGGGAACTGAACCAAAAAATGTAATGGTTTGACTCCCTGCAAAGCAATGAGGTGAAACCATATTGTCCAAAATCCAACAATACTTTAATGCAGCTGGAATCCTTGATTCCAGTTCCTGCTACCCTTAGAGCTGGCACCCTGTGGTCCCCATTTTCAAGTACAAAGTTGCTTCCATTCTCTAGTCTCTCTCAAACCACCCCAGCAGCACTGCAGCCAGTAGGGAAAACAACGCTCATTTCCATATTTTAAGTTTCACATTTCTTTAAATACACACTTTTTGGTACTCGAGTACAAAGAAAATGTTACGACTCTTGTGAGTTTAAGTAAAATGTACAAGTATGTGTATAAGCATGGAAAATATTCCCTTAAACTACAAAAGAAAAAAAAAAAAATCTTGTCTCCCTCAACACTTGTGGTCATTTGCATCCTCTTGTCAGCTTTCTTCTCTATCTGATGTTACAAACCAAAAAACCCCCTGATATAGTAAATACATACAGGATATATTTTTAAAAGGCATTTTAAGAAAGCATTTTTTTAAATCAAGCCACTTTGTTGAGGCGCTGGTTGAAATTTTTCATTGAAAAATGTTCCCTTTCCCCCCTGCTGAAAAAAGCAAAGTTTATTACCAAAGACTGTCAAAATGTGTTGAAAATATTAATTTCTCATGAAAAAAAATCTGTACCTTTTTGGTATTTCTTAATTTATCACAAAGTAGAAAAACCACACATTTCAATGATCTTTTTGAGGTTTTCTTTCAAATATTCAGAATAAAAAATATTTGTTTTTTATTTAACAAAAATATTTGTTAAAGGAAAAAATCACTTCACAACCGTGGCAAGTTGAACATTTGAAAATTTTTCTCTGATAGCAGCTTTTGCTTTTTTCAACCACCTCTGATAAATAGGGAGTTGGCTGTCTAGCTTTATGCTATATATTTTTTAAATGTGGCCCATAATACTTAGAGCTTATATGGCACTTTCTGGGCAAAAGCCTGGCCATACTGAAGACAACAACAAAACTAGCACTGCCCGTTTAAGCTGCTATAATTAATTATCGCACTACTCTAATCATGATTTTTAAACATTGGTAACAGAAGGTAGGAAGGTTGCAAGCTTTTATGACCAACATGCAGCAGGCCAACTGCTCATTGAAGGCCATTTACATTTTCATTCTGCTTCCAATGGACATGAGATGGGTTAGACAATGCCTTTGTCCAGAAATGCTTTTCTGTTTTACTCACCCAATCCAGAAATTGCAAGATAAATTATACTTTGGTGTGATGCTGAAGAGATGCTTATACTGATATTCTATTAATCTCTCTGTCTCCAACAGTAGTTAGCATGAACTATTTGGCTTCTGAATTTGGGATGCTGTGGTTAAAACAAAGATAATGAGTTGGCCAAAAACAGTTTGGCAAAAAAACAGAACCTTCCACTACCCTGTTGAAACCACATAGGTTATAAATAGATACCCTTGAATGCATCAACACATGCAATTAATTCAAAGTAATAAATAGACCAGTTTAAGCTGGAGCAAACTACTCCAGGACACAGCGTCTATATGTGAGCCCGGGACAGCAGCAGTTTGAGTCAAGGCAGAGAAGTTTACACCAGGGCTGGGAACATGGGGTGTTAGCCCCAGGCTCTGGGTGGCAGTGTTGGGTGGCAGAGGGGCTGGCTAGGGCATGAGGTTGCTGAAAGTGCAGAGTCATGTGGCTAGGTGGTAGGCAGGAGTCTGGCCCCTGTTAGCTGGACTGACTGCGTGCAATTTATGCATCCGGTCAGCATCTACTCATGCATTTAATCACAGTTAATTATCCTGCTGTAAGTTAGTACTGTTCCTGACAGTACTGTCTTACAGGGGCGTTAATTAATCTAACAACATCACATGTATAAATGGTAACACTTTACTCCTCAGCTAATTAGTCTACTCTGCAGTTAAGTGCATGTGTAGACATGGCCCTTGAGTTTCCATTTTGAGTTAAACCTCTGAGGCGAGATAATTTCTGTGACTGCTCTCCAAAGAGATAATATGTCTCAGTACTGTCTTTACCTTTTACTACTAAGCTAGTTGATTGAGCTTGGCATTCCGGAACTGAGTATTTTTAATGCTGAAACCTTGCTTTACTTAACATACATTGGCCATGAATCAACGGGTTCTTTTAAAAGACTTACTGTTTGGCCACAAAGGAAATACAGGAGACCTGAAATTAAAATAAGATTTTGGTTTTCTAATCCTTTTTTTTTAAATCATAAACTACATGGCTCCTCACACTGAAACATAGTGTGAGATGCAGCAAAAATTGTGATGATACACTGAAGATGGAGGATGTATTGGTAGGTGCAGGTTTTACTCGCATGCTTGTTTAGTTTTTGGCCTCATGATTTTAACTTATCCCTGATTTTACGGACAATTCCGAACGTATGCGTTTCTGTGACATATACAAATACAGATTATCTTTCAAATAAAGCAAGGAAGTATTTGGGGTTTTTCCTCCATTGCTAAAACAGAATTACAGGCATTAAGGATGATATGCTGAGGCTGTGGGGTCAAGTAGGGCAGAGATCTCTGTGAGGAGAAGCCACTGCCTCTGCTCAGAATAGGATTAATCCTGGCCTCATCAAAATCAGTGGCAGATTTGCCACTTAGTTCAATGGGGTCAGGCTTCCAGACTGAGTCTATGGCAAATGAAGGGTAAAGACCAACCTGGGAAAAGTCACATAAGGTCACAAGGACTTAGACAGATGACCTCAGTACCAGCCCAGGGAATGTTCTCACTGGGGTTTTTTTTCTGAATTTGCAGCATCATAACTGAGCTAAATGTCACACGTCTGAACAAGTTTTCTGATCCTGGAAGCTTGAATGGAACAGATGCCATACAGTGTTATCATCTTTGGGATGCTACACAGCAGTGAACAAATCCTTGGACATTTCAGACTCCACGGTCAGATATATAGTGGAAAATATGACAGAGGGAGGCAGAAGAAAGGTTAGATGCTACCACAGACCCATTTACTTTAAAAATGTATGGTGCTGAAGGAAAAAAATTTCCACAAGTCAGAAAGCAAATGGAGAGCAAGTACCACCCATGCACCAGGTCCACTTGGTATAAACACATGGGATGTTGTTCTCAGCAGTCGCTCCTCAATACTGGAACTCCCTTCCTCATGAGGCCTGCCAGAGCCTGAGTCTGAACATCTTTTAAAAGTGCCGTAAAATTTTTCTATTTGGACAGGCATTTGGCAAACAAAGCTAGTTTGGGATCTTAATTAGAGGCAGTCTCCATAATGTTGATGCTCTAATTCCCTTTTAAATTTCTTCAGTTCTTTTGTTTGTTCTTCTGTTTTATGCTATTCTGTCCTCTTTTGGAAGTTGGTCTGAGTCTATGTTGGGAAAGACGGCGTATAAATCAAATCAGATCAAATCAGTACATAACAAACTATGTTTAGACAGACCAGTGAGATGAGCACAGCAGTATGAGATTCTTTCCTAGTTGGCCAGAAAGTTATGGATGGTTTTTGGAGGAAGACAAGGCAGTGCCCACTGGCAGGAAGGCAAGTCAGACTGGAACCAGTAATATGCCCAATCACTGGATTGTAGCAAAGATCTGTGGTGCCAACCTGTGTGCGGTCAGCAGGATGCCTCAAGTCAGGCTGCTCTGCAGGTTTCTCAATGCCTTGCTAAGGCCTGCTCTTCTTGCCCAGCATGGGGAGAAACCTCATAAATCAGTGACTGTACTGGGAAGGTCTGGGCCAAATATGTGAAGGAAAAAATTGTCCAAGCAACTACAGGGAAGGGCTGATGGACTGATTTTGCATATGGACTGGAGGAGCTATAATACAGTATTATATATAATACAGATATATATATACATATATACACACACACATATGTACACACTTACACACACACACACACACACACATATATACACACACACACACACACACATTATAGTATATATGCTAATATAATACACAAATCTCAAATTGTGTTATCATATCAGAACCTGATGAAGTTCAATGTCGAGAAATGTAAAGTGCTCCACCTTGGGATGAGCAACCCCCAACATACCTACAGGCTTGGTGGCACCAAACTGACTTGCACCACAAATGAAAGGGACCTGGGGGTAATAATAGACCACAGTATGAATATGAGCTGGCAGTGCGATTCTGTAGCCAGTAGGGCAAATAATACTCTGGCATGCATCAACTGATGCATCTCCAACAAAACCAAGGAGGTGATTCTTCCATTCTACTCAGTACTGGTGAGACCACAACTGGAGTACTGTGTCCAGTTTTGGGCACCACACTTTAACAAGGATGTGGAGAAGCTTGAGACAGTCCAAAGAAGAGCCACCTGTATGATCAGTCTTAAAAGGCAAGCCAGGCTGAGCGATCTGGGACTCTTCAGTCTGAGGAAAAGAAACCTGAGGGGCAATCTTGTAGCAGTTTACCACTAGACTAGGGGAGTACATCAAGGGCTCAGTTAAGAAACTGTTCACCAGGGCACCTGAGGGGAAAACCAGGAGTAAGGGTCACAAACTCCTGGAAGATCAATTCAGTGTCGACATTAGGAAATATTTCTTCATGGTCAGGGTGTCCAGACTGTGGAAAAAGCTCCCTTGAGGTGGTGCAATCACCTACACTGGAAATCTTCAAGAGGAGACTAGACAGTCACCTTGCTGGGGTCACCTGACCCCCAGTTATCTTTCCTGCTTCATGCAGGGGGCTGGACCCGATGATTTTCTGAGGTCCTTTCCAGCCTTATGATCTATGAATCTATTAATCTATATATAAACACTCATGCATTATCATATGAGGCAATACAGTATGTAATATATCATATATATATAGTAATACCCATGGACGTAATACATGTGTTTTATGCAATTTATCATAACACATAATCCTAGTATAAATAAATCATACTGATAAATATAGAACAGGGGTTCCCAAACTCTGACAGACTGCATATCACCAATTTAAAACTATACAGCCTTAAGTACCACCAGCATTTTTTTCATACACATAGGTAACAAACTGTATTAAAACAACATCAAAACCTTTAGTAATCAGAAAACATTGCTGTATCAGTTGGGGTAGCCATATAAAACAATTGTAAATTGGAAAAAGAAACAGTGTAACTTACCCATCCAGAGATGCTTTTGGGGATGTCTTTAGTGGGAAGGGTGAGCTTGCTTGACAGAGCACAATATTCAGATGTCTGCTGGGGGGCTGTGGGTGTGTGTGTGGGGTTTGGAGCCCAGGAAGGGGGAGTCCCTGCACATCCTGGTAGGATGCGGGGTACTGCAGGTCAGAAGCGAGGGGCAGCAACAGAGCTGGGGGTCTGTGGCTTGGGAGTGACAGACATATAGACAACAGACACATGCAGACAGACACATGCACAGACACACAGTGCCCGGCAGGTAAATTCATGGAGGGGCAGGGGGAGAGGAAAGGGGTGGAGGACAAATCAAGGCTTCCACGGTGAGGGAGGAAGTGGGGCAGGAGCTGGGGTGAATGGGACGTTGGGGCCAGGGCACGTCACGGGATAGAGACTGCACCCCACTGCCGCTGCCTCCACAGCTGCTTGGGACACCATGTGCCTGCCATACACTGGCTGTATTGCGTCCTCTGTCTGCCCAGTGGTGGCAGGCACATGGCATCCCATGTGGTTCTGAAGGCAGTGGCAGCAGGGCTCTGGGAGGCTCCTTCCACTGTGCGCACCCCGAGGCAGGAATGGGGGGCACATGCCCCCTGGATTTGTGCATGGGGCAGAGGAGGGCTACCCACTGCACTCTGCACCCCGCTACCTCAGGAACCATGTAGGACACCATGTGCCTGCTGCCACTGCGGGCCAGGCAAGGGATGCAATGCAGCCAGTGCATGGCAGGAACATGGCATCACACGAGGCTCCCAAGGCAGTGGAAGTGGGGCACAGAGGCCAGCGTGCAGCTCACCTCCGCACCATGCATAGATCCAGGGGGCACATACCTCACATGCCTCCCCTGGCGGGGTGTGCACAATTGCGGGAAGCCACCTGCCCCCCATCCCTGGATGAGCCACCAGGGCTCTGCCCATTCCACCACCCACCCTGGGGCCCCAGTCACCCCAGTCCCTGCTCCACTCTGTCCCTCACTGTGTGCACCTCAATCTGCTCTCCACCACCTTCCCCCTAACATGCTTACCTGCTGGGTGCTACTCCACACGTGGTGCTGTGTTCCTGGCTGTGTGCAGCAAGCTGTGGGCAGCAGGCTGCTGCTGGGCTCTGGGTGTGTGCAGTCCCTCCCCCCAGCCTTTCTCATACCACTCACAGGTTGTCTGAGAACCACTGGTGGTATTCGTACCAGTTTGGGAACCGCTGATATAGAAAACCGCATAATAATAGCATAGCGATCATAATATAGACACTTAATGGCTATACATATACTATATCATATAGTATATATCATATATATTAGGGGTGCACCAATAGAGATTTTGGGACACATACCAATAGCCGATTTTTAAGGAGGCATATCGGCTGATCTAATATCAATTCGATTTCCAATACACCTGCGTGCAGCTGATAAGTCTGTTGTGGTGAAAGGGGAGGGGGGAGAGAAGGGATGTGCGAGGGAACAGATCAACGCCCCCTGGGGCAAGGGAGGGAGTGGAGCTGGGGTAGGCACTGCCAGGGTGGGGCGGGCGCAAGACGGAGCTGTGGCTTATCTGGGGAGGGGTGGGCTGGCTCCTGTTGCTGATCCCGCTGCTCAACTGGGAGGGCATGGGGTGTGTTGCGGGGGAGGTCACAGGGTGGCCCTGGATCTGCACTGGGTGGGCCAGGAAGGCTGCAGCACTGTACTCAGGGCAGATGACAGTGGTGCTGGGAGGGGGGCCGCTACAGGGGGTGGCTGCAGACACTCCAAATTTCGCTGTAGCTCCCGCAAAGTGCACTCCCAGCGCCACCATTGCCCACCTTGAGCACAGGATAGTGTGGCCCCCAGCCACAGCCTGGCTCACCCTGCACAGATCCGGGGACACATGTCCACCCCCTCCCACCCCCCCCATGCCCTCCTGGCCAAGCGGTGGGAGCAGCGGCAGGACCATGGCAGGACTGCAGCAGCACCAGAAGCCACCCCCTGCCCCACCCCCCAGACAAGCTGCAGCTCTATCCCGCACCCACCCCACCTGGGCAGCACCTACCCCAGCCCCATTCCCTACCTTACTGTGGGAGCATTGATCAGCCCCCACCATGCCCCTGCCCTCGCCTCACCCTCCTCCCCATGGTTGACTAGTGCTGCCTTAATCAGAGGGGGCACATGCCCCCCTGCAACCAGTCCCACATACTGGAGGGGGAGTGTACCCTGCAGCCAATCTTACTGCGGGGGGGGTCCCCTGCAGCTGATCTTGTTGCCTGCGGGGGGAGGGTTCCCTATGGCCGATCACTGCAGCCACTTCCCAGAGTGGCTGCAGCCACTTCTGGAAGCAGCTGCAGTGATTGGCCAGAGCTTGCAGGGGAGGCACCGGCACTCCCGCCAGCCCCACCTGACCATCACCTAAGTGATGAGTGCAGCTGGTCAGGGGGTGCACTGGTGCTCACAGGGGGTGCACAAGCACCCTATGCATCGCCATTGCCCCTCCCCTTTCACCACAACAGACTTACCAGCTGCACACGTCTCCATGCTGCTGGGCTCTGATCCTTGCTGCCTGTGTGCTTCACTGCAGTTGCGTACACGCACAGGCATTTATCGGCCAAATTATTGGCCATATCAGACCAATTTCCGATATAGTCAATTTTCTTAATATTGATGCCAATTTGCTATTGGACCAATGTATCGGTTCACCTCTAATATATATGTGAAGGTGTATATATGTATAAAGGTATATATTATATTGCATATTCCATACACAGCATTATCACCTTACACATATGAATCAATAGATAAAATCATGCGTAGTAACGGCATAATGATCATAATACAGCCATGTAATGGTATAATACAATCATATGTATAAAGTGATAGTATGTGGTATATATGGTATATGTTGCATACAATAAAGTGTCGTCGCCCCACACATTACACACACACACACACACACACACGCACATATGTGTGTGTGGTGATAAAAGGATGCAAAGGTGTTTGTGTATATATGAAAGTTGAAGTGATGATGGAACATACAATATAATATGCACCTTATATATATACACACCTTTACATCCTTTTATCATTTCGTGTGTGTGTGCGCGTGTGGTGATGATGCTATGTATGGGCCATACAGTACATACAACATATACCACATACTATCACGTTATACATGAGTGTATTATACCATTACAGGGCAATATTATGATCATTATGCTGTTATTACGCATGATTTTATATATTAGATAGATGTGCACGTGAGGTGATGATGGGATATAGAATATAATATACACCTTTACGTACATAAAATCACATACATATGACTGCATTATACCATTACATGGCGATATTATGATTATTACGCGTGATTCTCTATAGATCGCTGTGACTGATTGACCACAGCGCTACGTGGTCCGACGCACTGCACAACACACGCGCGTTACCCCGCGGGTAGGACACACTAGACAGAACACGCGACGTCTCTACGTCCGTGCGCCGAGGAAGCGGCGCTGCCCCGGGGCTGCCTACGGCTGAGGCGTGCGCACCTCCGGCCAGTCAGCCTCGAGCCAAGAGGGCGCGAGGTGGGGCAAAGTTGGCGCCAACGGCCGTCTGCGCCCGCGACCCCCGCCTGAGGGCCCTTAGGGCCCCGCCCCCACTCCGGAACGTTTCTGCCGCGGCTGCCGCTTCCGGCCGGACCCTCACGACCTGCTTCACTCCTCCCCCGGCCCACCCGTCACCGGAAGCAAGGAGTCGGTTTCCGGCCGACTCGTGAGCTTGGTGGCTGTGGTGCCGGAGTTATGCCGGGTCGGCGGCGGTTCCTAGAGGCGGCGGCGCGGGGCCTGAGCGGCACGTGCCCGGCCCAGGCCCGCTTCCTGCTGTAAGGGGGGAGGGGGGTCTTGTCGCTATGAGCAAGGTCATGGCCCCGCCCCTTCCCGCCGGCCCTTAGCCCTGCCTTCCCCTCCCCCCACCTCCCCAGTGATGTACTAACGCGCCTCTTTGCTTTCCTGACTCCAGCTGGACCTTGCAGGCTTTGGGAGGCAAGTCTGGGGTGAGGGGAGCAGGTGGGGGTGGGGTGGTAGCGTCAACAAGTCTCATAAGAAAAAGAAAGGCATTAAAAATTAAAGCGATTTTTTTTTAAATTAAGTCCAATTCAGCTGATTATAAGTGGACTGGGCAACTCCGCGAGGCAGGGGGTCTGCATTGATACGGCTCAAGAGAGGCTTCGCTCCAAGGTTGTCCCTATCACCTTTCTTCTGCAGATGATGAAGGCAGTAGCAGTGAGAGGATCTGCCCATACTGCTTCCAGTTCCGGGTGCCTGGGAACCACCGTGTCCGCCTCGAGCCCAAGAGGAAAGCAACGCGGCAGGTCCAGAAGCTGCTGTGTCAGAAGGCAAAGAACCGGAAATTCACCTGGAAGCAGATGAAGCTTTGGAGAAAGTACCAGGGCTCCAAAAGCATTCTGGTGAGGTTTCCATGTGCCCCCCTGAGCTTGTTGTTTCCCAGGAGTCTTGGGTGGAAGCTTTGGCAGTCTGCGCCAGCAAGACAGGCCTGGCCCAGCCCAGCCCAACGAGCAATGCTTGGTACTGGCAGCAGCCCAGTTTGGAGCTCAACAGAAACATGCTCGTTGTACCCAAAGAGCCCCCTCCAGCATTAGTTCACTTGCCTGCACCCAGACTTGAACTGCCAGCCTTTTGGTTAACAACTTATGACTCAGGCTGATCACCCACAGAAGAGGCCTGTTTTGGGCCTTAGAGTGGGCTGCCAGGTGTGTGTCAGCTGATCTCTTGGGGCAACTGAGAAGGAAAACAGATGGGAGTGAGGATCAGAGGTTGATGATGAGTGCTTCAGGTGGTGGGGGGGGTGGGCACCCTGATTGGAAAATGCTGGACAGTGCCCACTGCCCCTTGAACAAGTCCAAGGAGCCAGTGGACACTGCCCAGTGAAGTTCTGCCCAGAGACATGACTGAACTGGTGACAAGAAAGTGGCCCTGCCATAGTCCACAGGAATTCCTTGGGGCAGAGCCTCCTTCCTGGTCAGGTAGATGGCTAGCTTAGCTAGAGCCAGGAGCAGGTTGACCAGGCCTACTTAACACATTGAGGATATGGGCCTTAGGCCCACAGAGCAGCAGCTCTCCTTGTTAATAGAGGGAGCTATTCAGTAAGTGTCAGGTGATTACTTAGAACAACAGAAAAACAAAATGGGCATGGGAGCAAGGGTCAGTGGTTCATAACAAGTGCACCAAAGGAGCACTGAGCAGAGCATACCAGACAGTGCCCACCCCAAAAAAGAGTCCAAAGAGCCAGTGAGTGTAGTCCAGTGAAATTCTGCCTGAGACATGATTAGACTGGGAATGGAAAAATGGCCCTGCAGTCTGCAGGGGTACCCCTGCTAGAGCCTTGTTCCTGGTCACATAGATGGCTAGCTCAGGTAGGGCCAGGAGGAGGTTGAACAGGGGGTCCCAGGACTTGATGGTTCTGTGGATAGGGAGGGCATAAACTGAAAAAGATGCAGGGAGCAGTAGCAGAGCCAGCAGCTCAGCAACAGGTTCTGGAGGTGGTGATGAAGGGGCTGTAGCCTGGTGTACTTGAGGTGTGCGTCTGACACACACCTCACAGAAGGGCAAGTGTTGGGGGTGCCTGTGAATCACACCAGATGTACACCCATGGCAACAGCTCCATAGAGGAGCTGTCAGTTGAAGTCCCCGGTGGGTCATGGGATCAGGGTGATCAAGCTTGTCCACCAGGAATCCTTGCCTTTACTGAGAGTGTCCTGCCGTTTGGCGCCTTGGTGGACATGAGAATTGAATGGTGAAAGGTGCAGACCACAAGCGTGTTAAGCTATCAGGATACTGACAGGTGGAAGTGGCAGCAGCTGGGTTGGCACACTGGCCCAAACTATTATTTCACTCAGAAAAGATGGCTGACCCCTGCACTAGCTTTGAAGAAAGAGGAAAGCTAAATGTTTCTTTGTAGAAGAGAAGAAAGCAAGATGCAATCTTTTTTTTTTCTCCGTAAGAACCTAGCTTTCACTAGTTGACTTTTCTGCTGGAATAACTTCTATCTAAATATATGCTGAAGAACTTATACAGTTGTGCTCTTAACAGAAGAGAGACAAGTGCAAAGAAGTCAAACAATCGTGCTGTAGTTCCTGTAACTTTAAGTGTTTGCAGCATTCTGTACTCAGATTATTTTAAGATTTCATTTAAAAGCAAAACATTTCTGCATGGGGAAGATGCAGCTTTTCCAGTATAAGCTGCTGTGCTTCTACCCCATTAGCAAGCAGTCTTGCAGAAATGTCTCTAGGTAAATCAGTGACAGCTGATTGATTTTTTTTTTTTTCTTTTTTTTACTTATCTTATTCTATTGTCCCAAATGTAGTTTAACTTCCTGTGCAGGCTAACAGAATGCCTCTACTTAAGGTTAGTATTCATTCATTCATTCTATCTAAAAATAATGAATCTGGACCTGGAAAACTTGTGTGAAAAGTTCTAGCAGCAAAACTCAAATGACTGTTGCATACTACTTGCATTTTCTCTCATGAATATTAGTGTTGTATAATATCTGATTAAACCAAATGCCACATGAAACATCAGCTCAATTTAGGTAGCTGTTGAAACATTAGTCCTTGTTTCTTGACTTCTTCTAAACTCATATGAGTGCCTGAATAGTTCAAGGATAACTTCCTTAGGAGATACAGTACTGTTCACCAGACTTCCATTTTACAATCTAGTGCAAAATCAGGCACCTAAGCAAAAGTTATTTCTGGATGTGCACGTAAAGGAAACCATCGAAGTGTTAACTTATTAGTGTTGCTTATATTTTGAGGAAGATGCTACCATGAGTGGCATGTAGTCTCAGATGGTAGGGAACAGGACAATATTTTACTTTTTTTCAAATGGACTACAAACTTCTTGGGTGAGCTATGACCTCTTCTAGGGCCCTGATACATGTTCAAATTAAAGCTGCACAGAAATTAGCTATAAAGTTGTTATCTATTTTCAAGCACTAACTGTATAGCTGGTTGGCTCTTCTCATAGCTGGATAGACATTTTTATGGAATGCAAAAGTTACTTTGCACATGTGGCCAGTCTAATTTTATTGTGTGATTAACTAGTTAGTTGTGGTAACGTGTGGCAGAGGCCATAGGGGAAATTGGGTTAGCAGTCTTGCTTTTCTTTGTTGCCTTCATTGTTTTGTTCTTTAAGCTTGAGAATTCCTGTATCATTGTTCAGGAGTGAGTACTGAATAGATGAATACTTGCTATCTGAATACAAAGTGAAAATGACCAGGCAAAAACTAGAAGTGAGCAAGAGACTTCTTTTGTCTAGAGATTAAAGGACAACTTTTCAGCTAAATGTGCAGTGCTTCATTCCTAATAAAAACTCTTTGCTCCAGAATTGCATAAGGGCAGCTTTAGGAGGGCTGAGAGTGCTTTTCAGACTAATGTCCGCTATTGTTTATACTGAT
>NW_017728992.1:1993884-1996416 GCF_001723915.1 Gavialis gangeticus
GGGCTGAGAGTGCTTTTCAGACTAATGTCCGCTATTGTTTATACTGATATAATCAGTGTAGAGGTACTTTGTTGAAGTCTGAGAACAGTCACAAAAATGAGTTGGAAGATGCCTATTAAAATGAAGCAGAGGCAATACTAAATAAGTTATGCTTTACTGCATGATCTTTATGTTCTAGAGGAAATAAAATGGAAGAATCTTCTAGTACTGAAGATGTAACACAGAGAACAATATTACACCTTTAACGTAGCATGGTGGGTATATACAGTACTATTAAAATAGATTAATCAGACAGATGCCTTAATAAATGAAGAGAGTGTCCTAGTAAGTAGGACTGCATGAAGCTTCAGTAGCCAATTTGATTCAGAAGAGATTCAGCCTGGTTTGGCAGCCGAATCTCCAAAGCAGGAGACCCATTAAAAGCTCTGAATCAAATCAGAAGCCTTCAAATCAATTTGGGGAGATTCAGAAGGCTTGCAGCAAGCAGAAAATGAAAAGAGGGAGGATGATCTTCCATATATGGAAACAGCTGGGAGCAGGGGGAGGGTGGGGGCAGATTGTTCTGATATTGACATCTATAGCTGGCCAGCAACTGTGATCTTTCTCAGAGTTCCCTATTGTCAGGAGGGACCATCCCTGCTGTTTTCATCCTGCTCTACCTTAACACACACACAAGTGATAAGAGTTTTGCTTTCAACAATTTCAGGTGCACTTTCACAGAAACCCCTGCACCTGTCTCCTTGAAAATAGGCAGGGCTTCATGTTTTCATTTGAACCTGCAAAAAAAGTACCTGTAACTGTCTTTTATAAAAAGTACGTGTAACTGTCCCCATTATAGTCTATGGCTGAATCTCCAAGTCAAATCACTGAATCAAATGACTGTCCCTCTGAATTGGCTGAACCCAAATCAAATACTTGCTGCTTCGCACAGGCCTGCTGCTGAGCCCACTCATGGCTGGCATACTCTGTTATGTCACATATGATAGTTTTGCAGGGGTTTTTAGTCAGTCAAAGGCAAAATTACTAATTCTTATGCTAGTACTTGCAAAAATAGGAATCACCTGGAGCACCAACAACCCTAAATTAGATTGAAGTATCATGAATGGTACCTGCTATCACTTCGTTGTCAAAAGCAACTGGTTCTTTGGATTGATGCTGAAACTACTAAAACAAAGGAAGTCTTTCCTCTACACTCTCTCTTTTATATAAAGGTTTTGGAAACATTCAGACAAGGAGTGATACTTTTAAATTATTCACTGGTCTGATATCAAGTTACATTCAGATTATATGTGAAGGGCTTTTTTGTTCACTTTTTTTATATTTACCCGAGGTATAATATTTGTCATCTTCTCACCCAAGTTATCTGAATAGAAACATTTTAAGGGCTTGCTCAGATTACTTTAAGTAGTGACACACTAAGTAGTTGCTAATGTGCAATTTAAAGAATAGGAGGAGAAATAAAAATAACCCTATGTAGGGATGTCCATCAAACTGAAGCAGATCTTAAATTCAGATTTATTTGGCAACTTGAAAGGTTAAGATGTAGCATGCATCCATACATATGAATTACTGATTTTTGGTTCTTTTTAAGATCTGTAAATCTCTCTAAATTGGGATTTAAAGATGAAGTAATATGTACTACTTTGTTTCAGATAAACTGAATTCTATTATTACTTGTGCAAGTTAAGATAAAGATTGTTTTACAGACTGACCATAATTTGGTTTGCATTCTGTGGATTTCTAAGGATTATGCTCAAAATGTTTCTGGTATTACATGCTTAGAATACTGTCAGGAACTGACAGCTCTCCAGGTGACCAGTTGAGAACCCTATGCACTTAATACTGCAGAAAACAATAATTAAGAACAGAGCTGACTGAGAATTAAACCAACAAGAGACTGACAGGCTACACATATGAGATGATATTTAGCAGTTAGTACTATTTCTAGTACTCAGTTAAGATGTATTGCTAATATTGCAATTTGCATTTAGTTGTCTATTCTGTTTTGCAGTATTTTTAAATCTTAGAGTCATCATCTGCATGTACTTTTCATAAGTGACTTACTGGTGAATGGAAATTTATTTGGGAAGATTTTTTTGCCTAAGCCAGTGCTTACTGAACTGTGTGCTACTAGCAGTCTTTTGTGGGGATGCTGCCTAGTCCCATATTGCTGGTTCCTCTTCATTTTTATACAAGTGGTATTAAGAGCTTGTCATGGAGCTGTAATACCCCTTGTGGCTCTGTGACCATGCAAGCTCCACCGTAATGGCGCCCTCACATCTCACCTGCCACATCCTCTTGGCGAAATAAATTTGGAGGCTGCCCACAGGCCTTTGCTTAGACCCAGTCCGCTGAACCTGAATCAGGCTCACTGGTTTTGGGGCCTTTTGCCAAGCCTTTAGTAGTGCTGTGCCTGGCACCTCAGGCCTTGTGGACAAGTTGTGTGGCTCCAAACCTCACCTTTACCACACCCCAAGCCTCACAGGCATTATCCAAATACTAGCCAATTACTCATCAAGAATGATGGGGGGG
>NW_017728992.1:1996946-1997150 GCF_001723915.1 Gavialis gangeticus
TTTCATCCCACAGCAGTGCCACTGCTTCCCAGGGGAGGGGGGTAGGAGCCTGCACATAATGGCTGCAGCTACCAGCCCATGCCACCGCTGCTGCATGTCCGGCCACGCGCATCCCCCCCAGCTGTCCTCAGGGCCGGGCGATGGCAGCAGCAGGGCACTGCAATTGTGTGTCCCCCCCCCCCCCCCCCCCCCCCCCCCCCCCCC
>NW_017728992.1:2002150-2026936 GCF_001723915.1 Gavialis gangeticus
TGCCTGCCCACTTTGTCAGCTCCTCCGCTGCCGTCGCCTCTTGTCTGGAAAGCTCTTGGAGCACTCCAAGTGGCTGTTTCAGACAAACAAATCAGAGTGTGAATAGAGCATTACAGACAGACAATCTGATTAAGGATTTTATAATAGAATTATTCCTATTGTTGGGGTCTCAGCCTACTCAGCCTCCACCTTTTTAATATAGCTGGGTCTTCTAGCCTAAACCCACTGTGTCAGGCCCAGCTTTGAGGCACTAGTAATCAATCACCTCTTGTCACTAGGCCTCTGGCCCTTGTCTGCTGTGCCCCTCTGGTACTGAGGCTCTCCAGCACTCTGAAGCCTGTGCTTCTCTGGGCACTAATGAGGCCTCATCCTGGTCCACCAGTTCAAACAACAACAAACCTAAACCCCTGGGCTATAACATAACACTAACAATAAAGGCAGCACCCGGCCCCTTTAAGAAAGCAAACTCCCACCTTTAGGATAGTGTACCCCTTAGCCCTGGGTACCTAGTGAGCTCCTAGAGTCTTACTGGATTTAGAGGTAGCCAAGCAGGCAGTCAGATGTATTAGGCAGCAGCCTTGTGCAAAAGCTCTTTCTCCTTGTAGTTGCAAGAGAGTGAACCCAACCAGCCCCAGCCCTGAGCTTATATATTCCCTGGGCTCTGACTTCTTCTGGTCAGCTGACTGCCTGCAGGTGCTGGCTAATTACCTTGTTAGCCTGTTACTCGGGCAACCTGCAGCTGTGGAGCTCTGTGTTGTCTGCTGGGCTCCTTGTTAGGCAGCTTTTGCCTTTAAAGGTGCAGACACACCGTGGTGCCCTGCAACAGAGCTAAAAATATATTAAAGTACTAGAGCCATGTGAAGAATTGAGTTTGGTCAAACCCACAAGACAGAAAAAATGTGTAGCATCTTTCTTGAACAAAATATTTCATTTGAAATAAAACATTTTGGGGGTTTTCTTTTTAACTTTAGGTAAGTAAAATATTATGAAATGAAGGCTCTGCTTCCTCTGTTGGCTTCCCCTTCTCCATGATTCAATGAGCAACCTTGCCTCAGTAATACAAGCTACACTCAGTGAGATATTTAACATCCACATACCCTTATTTTTGAATGCTGGAGATTTGTATTATACCTTGGTGAGTTTCCAAACAAGAAGTGTGATTTAAAACTTTCTGAAAAGAAAGTAATTATAATTATTTCAATCGCAGACATCAAACAGCTTGTAATGAATAGAGCAATGTGCATAAAAAAAAACACTCAAAGTGCCTGCAGCTATAAACAAAGTTATTTTTGCCCTTTAGTGTAAAGTATCTTTTTAGGGACTGGTTTTGCTTTTGAGAAGCACAAATATAGTTCTGTGCACATTTTTAGATGTATTTTGAACATTTGGTATATTTGTAGTAAAATGTAAATCCACTGAGGTGTATTCATAGAATCATAGAAAGTTGGGGTTGGACTAGATGACCTCCTGAGTTCCCTTCCAACCCTGTTCTCAGAGCAGGACTATCCCCATTTAGATCATCCCAACCAAAGCTTGGTCTAGCAGGGTTTTGAAAACCTCCAAAAATGGAGCTTCCACCACCTGGTGGTGATAAGTGCTTGTCACAGAGTGGGCCCTAGGAGCAGCCGTGATCCCGCTAGCGCCCCCAGCCGTGCCAAGTTAGGAGATCCAGCACCCTCTGATTCTCGCCCGCCACATCTTGGTCGTATATAATTTAATATGGGAGGCTGCCTTTGATCTCCTAGCACTGGGTGTTATAATCGTTTGGGCTCCTGCTCTCTACGGATGACCTGTTGCACCCCAGCCTTATGGGCTGTGCGTGCCTCCTACCTCCCCTTTAGCACGCCCCAAGCCTCGCAGCTGTTCCGAATGTCGTCTGGTCAGTTGTGCCTTGCCAGGCACCCTGGGCTTGTCACGCAACCAACACCCTTCCTTGGGCGCCCCTGGGCTTGTCACGCAACTAGTGCGTCTTGCTCTGGCACCCCTGTGTTTGCTAGCCCTCTTGGGCCGGCACCATAGGTTGACTCCTTCAGGAGCCTCCTCAGTATGCTCACCCTTCTGGGCTTCTCAATAAGCTTGCCCTTCTCTGGGGCTTCCTCAGTAAGCCCACCCTTCTCCAGGCTGCTAATTGTGCCCTCGCCTTTCTCTGGGGCCTGTCCCAATCCGCACCTCTCACGCCAGGGCTCAGGTGGCCTTTAGCTATGCCTGGCCCCTTGACCCTTCTCAGGGTCCTTCGCCCAACTGGGCAGAATACCACTTCAGGCTGGGGTCTCAACCCCCACACACTGCGCCACACCAGCGCCAAACAGCCGTGCCTCCAAGGCACTGCTCTGTGCCCATACAGGGCACCCAGGAACCCCCAGACTACTGGGGAGCTCCCATGAGGCCTCCTCACACCCCTACTGCTTCACCCGGTCCTCCAGTGATATACACAACAAACTAAACAGAACCATAAGCCAACCGGCTGTAACAGAACAATAAGCCTACTGGCTATAACAAAGTCCAGGCCCCACCTGGCCTTCCAGTAAGACCTCCTAGTCAGGGTTCTCTCCCCCCTTGCCATAATGCAGCTACTCAGTCTATCCATCTGCCGGACTCAGCTCAGCTCCACTGCAGCGCTCTTGCTCCTCCAGCAGCCAGAAGGTAACTACCCAGTAGGCTCCGGCCTGGGCTGTTTATAAAGGCCAGGCCCTGCCCCTTTCTGGCCATGTGACCTGCTCCGGTTGCCCCAGCACCTAGCCCCTGACCTGCCCTGGCCATTAGCATATGCCCTAATTCCTACTTAGGAACGGGGCACCCGAGTGCCCCCGTGACAGTGCTGTACAGTCAGAGCAAGTCTTAACGTTGTCTAATCTTTTCCTTGTTCCCTTTCCTTTGTTTTCCATATTTCAGTATGTTATGCATTTGCTATTCAAGGATCTCCTGACATTCATTTTAAGGACAGTGGTGTCATCTCCATATACCTCTGGGAATTTGTTGTCTTGAGTGGCTTAAAGAAAAAATGGAATTGTGAATTTAACATAGCTTTTTGTGTCTCCCTGCTTCATGCAAGCAAGTAGTTTTAAACAGTTTTAATCTCTTGAATTTAAAATAAAAGTCTGGTGAGTCTCACAACAACCTTATAAATAAAATGGGGAATAACTGTCAAAAGAGCTAATACTTCCTTCTCTCTCACTCTCTCCTTATAGTTGGTTACATGTAACTTGTGCAACAAAACAACGAGACATTATGGTGAAAGACGGGACTTTTTGGCAACGGTAGCTAGCCGTTCTGGTACTCCAAGGAATAAATCCGTCATGGAAACACCTGTCGTGAACAAACTACCTGCAAATAAGACAACCTCAAGTTACAGTAACTCTGGGTCTAAAGGCAGGAGTCCAGCATCCATTTCCAAGTACATATTTCCATTTTACGTAAAAGGGTGACATACCTTTATGAACAGGGCACAGTCCTGTCTCCCACTGACTTACTATGATATCAGATGTCATTTAATAATAATTAGTTTCAAGGTGGATAAAAATTTTATTTTTTTTAATTTAAATCAGATTTTTTTGATTTAATGGTATTTTTTTTAAAAAATTTGTTAAGATACTTTAAAAAAATAAACCTTTGTAAAGATAGTTTTAATTTAAGGTATGTTAAAGCTCAAAGATATCATCATGGAATAGGTATTTATATACTATTTGAGGTAATTATGTACTATTTGAGACAATATGTTCATGTAACCTTTCTAGAAAAGTTTTATAAATATGTCACAACAGGTCATGGACTATATTAGGGGTCCAGTCTTATGGGGTTCCCAGAGGCTCATCTATAGATTAGTAAAGATTAGAGAAAATCACTCTACCCAATGGGACTTAGTGCTTAGTCTAGAAGATCCAATTAAGCATCTCTGTGATGTTTAGTGTCAGTGCTCAAACTGACAGACCTGATGACCTACCCATCAGCCCTATTGTTTCTCTGCAAGTATCTGTGCAGAGTCAAGCCATTTCCACTCTCTAAAAGTGCAGAGTTTCAAGAAGTTAAATGAATAGAGAATTGTTGGGGGCAAGGAGGGAGGAGTCTGCTGATAAATGGAAGGAGGGAAGGGCAGTAGAAACAAAAGACAAACATTTTGAGCAGAATATTCCAGAAGTCTTGAGGGACAAGTTTCTGAGTATAGCCTCTCCATTGATTTGAGATTTAATAAGGGAATGTTAGGATTCCCTTCTAGCATATCATGGCAGCAGGCTTGTCAGGCCATAAAGGAGAGAAGAAATCAAAGATGAGAAGAAATCTAGAAGAAAGTGAAGAAAGCCCCAAGCTAATACCTTATGGCTGCAGCACTCATTTGATGTCCTCCTAGTATAGCGTGGCAAACATATACCCAAAATATAAAAGATGAATCTAGTGAATTGGAGATAGTTCTCCTCCTAGTGACTTCACAAGTACCTGCATGAATTCGTAAATAAAATAACCAAATCATTCAGTTTTCTGATGTAGCTACAAAATTAATCTGAAAAAATATCAAAATAAGTCACTGCTTTAAAATGTATAGTGTGTACCTTCTAAAAATGAAACCTACATTATCTCTGAGTTATGAATAATATGTATTATGGTTATATCAAACAACAAGAATTCACTTTTTGTAGAAAACAATGATTAAATCGAGGCTTCCTGGCCAGTGATTTAATTGTTTAGTCACAGGGGTCAAAAGGTTTGTTGTATAGAGCGAGTATGCATAGAAAAGAAACTTGAAGTCTGTAGCTGTAAGCATACATTCAAGTCATCTTTGTCCTTTAGCATCAAACGTTCTTTTAGGGATTGTTTTTTTCTAAGCACAGTTGCAGCTGTGTGCATAGCTCAGTGTTTGTATACACAGAGCACAGCTATACATGCTATTAAGGCGATTGACTAAACTCTGGTACAGTTAGCACCAGAATTTATTGCTCCCAGGTGCACTGTTTGCACATGCACCCAGGACTGCAGCACTTTGAGCTGGGGCAGAGCAGCCCTGGCTGGCAGAGGGCCCTGGGGGTCAGCCTGCCAGCCCAGGGCTTCTCTCCCCCCGTTCAGAATGCTGCAGAGGGGCTGGTTGGGGCATGAGGGTGCTTCAGTGCAGTACTAGCTGGCAGGCAGCCCCTGCACCAAAGCACCCTCATGCTGCAGCCAGCCCCGTCAGTATCTATACATGCACTGTGACAGAGTTAAGTAGTTTACTCTATCCTAATAGTACCACACGTGTAGATGATGACATTTTACAGTAAATCTCTCATGTAGATGCATTCACAGACAGGCAATTATACTTATACCTGCTCACTTTCACGTTCAAATACTTTTTATAGTTACAATTAAAATTGTATTCATTGAACATTTTAAAAATCTGGCCATAATTACAGTGTTATTATTTATACCAGTCTCACTTTTTTTACAAATCAATTGCTTTTTTCCTTTCCTTTTCAGGACATGTAAGTCTGGAAAGTCAACACCCAGTTCTTCTCCCAGGACTCCTAGGAACACAAAATTTCACTTCTCTCATTTAAAATGGCTGCTTGACCAAGAAGAAAAAGAAAAGAGTCAGAAGGGGGGCTTAAAAAACTTCTTGTCTTCACTTTAAAATACTGAATGACTACAGTAATCTTGATAAAGGATACCAAAGTGATGGTTAAGATTAGGTCCATAAATAAATTAAATATATCTTTACAACAGACCCAGATACTATTTAATATCTTTCTTTGCCAAGTTTTTTATTTATTGTAATACAGGGGGAAATTTGAGTACATCACATAAAAATACAAAGATTGTTTCCAAATGGGTTGTCCATCAGTGTGTATTGCTGGAATAATAAAATTAATATGCCATGTCTCAAAGAAGCTTGAATTTTAATGGCTCAGGAATTAAAAACAAATCTATCTGTATAGGGATTTTTTTTTCAAATAGGATCCTCTACCCTGCAAGCATTTAAACACAATGCTCATTCCTACTTATCCCCACATCTTAACATGCCAGCCCTGGTAAAGCTGAAAATCCACAAAGCAGCTGCATTTGGTTTTCCCATGCGGTTTTCTCATGCTGGATGTTTTTGCTTTTAGGTTTTTGGAGTCTGAACACAGTTTAGGGACTGCTTCTAATTGGGCCTTCAGACAAGTTTTAGGAAGGCAGATCCTCTGTCTATACTGTTTTGTGAGAGCTGATATCCTTTGATCTAACTGTCCAGGCCCCTAATAATGCCTGTTCTCGCAGACTCTCTAGTGATTTAAACATACGTTTTCCCAGAGCTGTAGCTTTACAGATGCTATAATGCGCAGTGTATTTTTCCAAGAACACGTTATAGTTAAAATATACAAAGGTTTCCAAACTCTGCAAAGGTTTCCAAACAAATTACTCCACTTTAAGACAGCACAAGAAGGTCTTGAACTTTTCTTTAAAAGTGTCGATTCATTTTACCATTTTTAAATACTAAGCACAATGTCATCCTTAAAATTAACCACTCCCCCAAAGTGTTGTGGTTCATAGGGTCAGTATAAAAAACAGTTACTAAAACACAGCTCTACAAGTATTAAATAATATTATTTATAAACAGAATATTTTTACAACAATTTATTTTAAATATGAAAACATACAGAGGTGTTACTTAGAACATAAATTACACAAGTATTACACGTTCTGTGAGCAAAGCACAATAATGAAACACCTTTACATTTCAAACATCTTGTTTTCTTCCTTGTCACCTTTTAACAAATAAGTCGTTTTTGTTGCAAACAAATTACAAAGTGCCGTTATTGCATTTTTGCAAACCCCACAAAAAGATCATGCTTACTAAGCATCTTTAATGTAGTAAAGATAAAACTGGAATTAGAGTTCTAAATAAGATGGAGGAGATCTACTTATCAATCAAGATAACTTAGCACACAGGAGATAGGGTCTCAGACAGAACTGGATATCAATTTTATGAAAAAGTAACATATACCTATTAAGATTTTAAGCTAATTTTCTAAAAGTGAGTCACTAAGAGCCAAATCTGCTTGCTTAAATCACAGAAATAGTATGAACTTTTGCATGAATAAAATGTGTGGAACTGGTCCCAAATGTTTATACCCACAGAAAATCAACCCTTCAGAAATCCTGCCACTGCATCCAATTCGTAATCTATCCACAACAATGCTGAATCTATGTAGTTACATTCTGTAAGGTACAAATTCACTCTGACAAGGACTTCTATGGGCCTCATGCTAGTCCTTGGCACTGAGGTGAATTTCATGCTAAATGCATACATTTTGTAACCACTGGAGGACCCTTCTGGAATCACTAACCTTCATATGAGTTTTGCCACTGATTCATAGAAGCAAGGTCAGTTTGTTCATAATCTACTGACTAGTTTTAGAAAAACAGGCGTGTACTGTTATCAAATCAAAACGAAGTTTCTCAGCCAGATACCTTGCTAAGTTACTTTATACAACATTTTAAAATATATAGATTATGTTGAGAGAATAATGAAGGGTATGTGCACCATATGTGAAAACCTGAACAGTAGCTGAATGTAAAGCAAGCAAGTGAATGTTACTCTAAACTACAGGTTAACTTTCAACAAAGCTGACAAATTATTTTTAAAATACCTGAAGTGTTGTAACCCAGGATGTTACATTTGTTTGAAAAACCACAGAACAGGGAGAACTGACATAGAATTGTACAACTATGAAATCTGAGCCTTGACCCAAGGCTTTATACCTGTGAGCAGGTCCCACTGGTTGCAGAAAAATGACCACTGAATAAGTAGTGATTATATGATTAAGGGCTGCAGGCTTAGCTCCATTTTTTTCCAAGAAGAAAGGCCAAATAATGAATATATCGTCTACATCTTTCCATGGAAAAATCTACCTTTGCATAGGAGTGTAACATTTTCAAACTCAAAAAGTATCTTGGTTTGGTATTTTAGTTGTGGGGTGAGTTTGGTATTTCAGTAAGAGCAGACCACATTACCAAAGAAAAACAACAAATCTGTATCCAGAGTAGTTACAAAACTACCTCTTCATTATGGATATGACTAATATACAGAGAAGACTGTATTTCTGTTAAGACAGACATTTGTTTCATTTACTATTTCCTAGTTAATTATTTTCTGTCATTTAGTCTCCAAACTTTTGTTTTCAGGTTCTGAGCTTCCCACACTTACTCTTGAGATGTTACAGGAATGTATGCTAAGGTTTGTAGCTAAGAATTTAAGGATATCAATATAATGGCTGTTGCTGTATCTTAATGGATCATCTCCTTTGGTGCATTTATTGTCACAGCACTAAAACTTCTAATTTGGTTGATACTGTAAAATTATATGAAATCCAGCTCATCATTCATTGATTGGCATGGGATTCTTGTAGTGACAAACCAGGGACGTTTATCTCCCCTAAATTTCAGCTTATTAATGGCTATTTCAAAAACCAAGGGTTCAATGAGGTAAAGATTTTAGTACTAAAATAGAGAAAATTTTATCCAGAAAAAGCAGCATGCATAGTTCTCAAACTTCTCACTTAACTTTTCTTTGAGATTAGTGTATTTTTTTTATGATGAGGAAAAGATTTTTCCTATTTTTTTTTTATTTAACGACTCATTTATCTATAGAGATGCAACAGTATTACAATACTAAAATTTTGGAAGAACAAAACAGACATAGTGAAGTTAGTGTCTATCTTCTCTGTTCTTGAGCTTGCAAAAGCTGATTTTACCCCAACTTTAACACATTAAGTTCACACTATTTTCTCTAAAAGGCAAGAGGAGAAAGTACAAGTGTTTACATTCTCTCTGCAAGAAAATGTTTTGCAAATCCTGGTTCTGGATTCTACAAGGATCTTCAAGAAAAACCTAGAAATCACAGAGCCTGCATGAATCAAATGGGGGCTCTGCATGGTTATAATGATCTTCCTGCTTTGGAATATGTGTTTTGTTGAGACTATTGTTTTGTTCTGTGCTTTTCTGGTTCGTTCATGAGATAACTGCTTTGAGTCATGTATATGCCTAAACACACATTTATACAGCTATAGTTTAATGGATTAGAACACGTTTAAACATGAAGTTCAATGTAGGTCTAAATTTCCAGTCATACTTAACATTCTCTTTAAAGATAACCACAGATTTGTCTTTGTACATGCCTATCTCTGCTAAAGAAAACCTACTTTGTTTCCTTGGAGCTAATTATGCCCCGCTTCCACCCTCTGATTTTGCTATGGAGTCATAAACCTGAACTGCCATCAGCCAGATGACTTCAGATTAACCAGCATCAATAGTCTCATTTCCTAATCTGATTTTTGAGCGGGGTCTGCCAGATACTTTTGTGTGTTATCATCCCATTGCAAGTCTCAGGGGGAAATCTGTGTAAATGAATGTTTATCCTCTTGGTTTTAGTTCCTGTGGGTTCCTACTTCATGAATATACACCCAAGAGAGTATTAGAGTGCTCTATTGCCAAGCGTGGTTGAAAGGCCATAGCAACCACACTTATAATGATATGATCTAGCTAGGGAGGACAGGCACAGTCCCAGAGACTATCCTGAAGAGTCTAGATTCTCTTTACGAATACTCTTTTTTACCTTGAGATGTACAGAGAAATATACTTGGGTGGGGGACTGAGCTCTCTCTGACTTGTGAGCTGTCAAAACCATACTTGAGAGAAAGGATGCTGTGGAAAACCTTTTTGGTTTCACCCTTAACTATGATCCATTTGTGGCACTGTGTGTGAGGGAGGATAATCAAACACAGGGCTTGTGTCTAAATATGCATATTTTGAAAAATAAATATTTTATCTCCTGTTCACAATGAAAAAGTATTCCAGGGCCTGTCCCTAATAGCATTCATGGCAAAAAGGTCCTATTGACTTCAATAGAGCCAGGATTTCACACCAGGATTACAAAGAAACTTTCAGTCTATTTTTACTTCCAGAACAATTATGTTTAAAATTGTATCATTAGAGAAAGTGTTAATTTGTTGTAAACTTTATTTCTGTTTTCATTTTGCTGATGTACAATATTTTAATTTGCAAAACTAGGCATGATAAGTAATGGTGAGTATTTGTTAAGATTGGTATGAAAGTTTACAGTGAAATGGAACTAAGAAAAACAATTAACAGAAAATTCTTAATACATCCTCTGCAAACCTTTGAGCCAGGTTTTTAAGGGTATTTATAAAGACACAGATATTTAGGGAGGGATTCAAAAGTGCCTAACTTGCACCGATTTCAAAAGGAGTGAGGGCTCAACAATTCTGAAAGTCTCAGTAAACATCTATCTGTATATTTAGACTCTTGAATACCCTTAAAAGCTGGCCCTTTATGTGTATACAAGAAAAATGGTAAACAATTATATTTCCCCAAGTTTATCTACCCATATACAAATGCTGTATTTGTATCATACTGGAGTTAAAAACAAAACAAATATTCAGCAACATTTTCCCACATTTTACTATATACAATAACCTAAGAATTTTCCCTCTTTCTGTGAGAAAAGCGACATAAATTTAGATGATGTTTGCTAGGGACTTGGAGGGATGGGGGCTTTGGCTCTTATTGGCCTTTCTGGATGGATGTCTCCATGGGAGAGAATGATTTGGCCCAAATTCTACATTTACTACAGCATTCTACTTGTAGTATTGCGTTGCATGTGTAAAATGGTACTTAAGCACATTCAAATCTTAATCATGGGCATTCAACGGTAGATCTGGTCCTACACAACTAACTCACACTATAATTAAAGCTGTGGAATTGCTTCACATTTTTGGGATCAGCTTTTTAATGGAGATGGATGTGCCAGAAATGGGTTGCTGTACAAGCCAGTGGTCCCTCAATTTTGAAACTGTGAAGTTTTAAGAGAAAGAAAAGTTACTACGGTAGTATAAATTGAAAAGCAAATCAATGAAAGACATACTGAATTTAACATGATTAATATTTTCCATTTTCAAAATTGATTAATAACTTAGTTTTGTTTTACTTCGGGAACAAGTCCATTAATAATAGCCAGTAAGATCACTTTCAACTTAAAAATAAATTGCAGTAACCTACTATCAACATAAAATTGTGATTTTCCAAAAGTGTGATTTCTAGTGCCTCACTAGTCATTGAAATGTAGCAATTTAAATGTATACTTTGATTATATGTTGAAACTACATGGAGTAGAGAGGGTACATAAGAAAAATCATAAAGCAGAAACCAATCAGTTTCTTAAAGGGCACCTGATCGAAGTCTGTATAAAAGATAAGTATATTTAAGGTAATTACCTATTTTTAACATAATAATACACAGATGCCACCTTTTAGAAATGTAACTAAATGCTCACTTACCAATAAAATAGTAAACAAATCAATATTAAACAATTCTTATAAATTATCTGGAATATTTATACCACCATTCTCCAACAACAATATACAAAAATAATACTACAGGAATATCAACCAGTCTGACCTACCCCTCATTCCACAGAAAAGTAGAGGCAATGGAAAGAGATGTTCTTATTATCAATCATCACTGTAGATATCTCCTGCAAATGGTAGGTGTACATGGCTGCCTGTAACATTTGGGAGTCGGGACAGGTCAGGAAGATTCTGGATGCGTGACCTGAGTTCTTTTCGGACCTGGGATACTCTGGCTAGCTTGCGTTTGTATTCCTGAAATACAAAATAATTCACCATGAGGTTCTTTTCCAGACACTGCTGCTATAGGCTAGGATTTCAAATATCACCCATATTATTTAATTGATATTGTATAAAAAATAATTTCTTAAATACCTGAGACAACCAAATGTAATTTTATAGGGATGGACAAATAAATTATGCCAAGATGAAAGGTAGGGGGTCTAACCACATCAGCTGCTCCACACTAAATAATTGTGTCCACTCCTATCCCACAGTAAGTGGATGCTAAATTACAATAACATTGTCCGGTTTCATTCAGGAGTAAGCATGTTGGCTTCCACTTAGTGTGGGACAGGAAGAGACACATTAAACAATTACTGTGGAGAAACAGATATGTGGTGGCATTCCCCACCAACCAGTTTTTAAGCCATCTTAATGTTTTCATCTGTCCATATCCTTAGAGAAATAAATATTTTGCAAAAGGTTTATGGCTAACAAAAACATATGATGGCTAACAAAAACATCTGATTTCCAGAAACCAATCACAACACTTCTCAAGAGATTTACTTATATGTTACTACTCATTTTTTTCTTTTACTGTGATAGGAAAAACTAAATGAAGAGGCAGATGTCTATATTAGTGGTACAAATTTCTGATAGCATGCAATTATTCTGAGATACTATACTAAAGTTACTTGAAACTGTTTCTGCTCTTACTTGTGTCTTATAACTCTACTGATTTCAGTGAGGTTACTTATGATTTATACGAGAGAGATCTGAAGCAAGTCCAGTGCCTCCAACTCAACACACTGAAAATTCTGAGGTAGGCTGGCTATCTTTGAGTCAATGTACTAATCACAGGATGCATAAAACTAATGCCACAACTTTTATTGATATCAGTGTGGCAGGATTTTACCCTATGTGTACACGTGATTGGGACCTTAATTTGGGGGCTTTCAAACTGCTTTGGAAAAGTTAATTCAGCCTTAAAAAGACCTGTAACAACCCTGTATGCCACGCATTATTATGTCAATATAAAAATTATCAGCTTCACTGAAGCACAATGAAGCAATATGACTTGCCCAGAGTGCCACAAAGAATTAAAGCAGAAGCAGAAACTGACTCACTACAGTGATATAAACACTGAAAGCTTAACACATTTCACAAGACAAGGATTGCTGCAGGATACTCCTGGCTTCTTTTGATTTTGGGATCAATTTTTAACTGTAAGCAAATGTCTACATTAAAACAGACTGTTCATAAATGTTTTCAGCACATGTAATTTGTCAATTTCTTTAGAAATTATATCCTGTTTCTATATTATTGGAAAAACGACTTGTGTGACATTTTTATTATTACTTTTACTTTTGCTCTGGGAGGGGCTAAGATGGACACGTGCCCCCCCCCACCCAGTGTGTGGGGAATGGGGTGGGTGTGTAGGGAAGGGGGGTGATGACACATGGAGGAGTGGGGGGGGGCACAGACGACACATGGAGGGGTGGTGGACCACATGCCTCCCCAAGATTTCTGCATCCATAGCAGGGCACGGGGCTACAGCCAGGCTGGACCAGCTCCAGGCAGGAGCTGCCTCCACAGCCCAGCAGGTGAGACCTGGCACAGGAGGGAGCGCCATACTGCCAAGCTGAGATGCTCCCTGCCCACCCAGCAGCAGCAAGGGCACAACTCTGCACTGCCACTATGCTTGACCTTGGTAGCCAAGTCAGTGTGGTGCTCCTGCCTACACTAGGTCCCACCAGCTGGGCTGTGGAGGCAGCTCCTGCTCAGAGCTGGTCCAATCCAGCTGCAGCCCTGTGCCCTGTTGTGGGTGCAGAAATCTTGGGGGGCACGTGCCCCCCATGTCACCTTGGGCCCCTGACCGTTCTCCGCTGCATCGCCTGTACACTCTGGCTGCATTGCCTGGGTCCCCTCCCCTCATTCCCATAGACTTACCTGGAGGGAGCTGCAGGAGCTATTCTCCACCAATGCTTGGCTGCCACATGTATGTGCATGTGCACACACATCTGGTGCCCCCTGCCTCCGATTACCCTCCCTGCTCTCCCCCAGCCCCAAGCAGCCTCTTCTAGGATGGAGCTCTGCCAGCATGCGAAGGGAAACATGCAGTTTCCTAAGCTTTTCACCATTAAAAGAGAAAATCTGCATTTTTCCTGTGAATGGAAAACTCAGATCTCTGGCCTCGGTCATTGTGCCTAAGAAATATTGCATAATTTTCCTCAGGCTTGGGCCGACTGTCCTCTTACTGGGTGGGGCCAGGCCCCTTGGGCCCCCAAGCACTTGGTGTCTATGCAAGGATGAATGTTTAAATAGGAATTGTATCTTCCATTTTTTACAACCACTTAAAATTTCAGCCAAGTATCTTATTACCACATTGCTCCATATATTTTGGAGAAATCTTCCTGGAAATATCAACAAAATGCTTCATTTATAGTCAAGGTTTAAAGGCTGAAATTGCAATTACCAACATCAGGTTAATGTCCGTGCTGGATGATGACCATGGATGTGGGGGTACGGTAGGAGGTCATGGGCCTAGGTTTTGGCTACCAAATCACACCACCTCCTGATATTTATAGAATTTAAATCCCCAGCATATATGTAACCTTGTTAATATAATAATATGAGTGACTAAAAATAATATACAGTCAAGCAGAACTCCCAAATTTGTAATAATAAATACTGGCTCTTAGTCCCAACCAACAAACCCTCCACCATCTCTGTAATCACTGATCCATAGATCTCACCCATTCAAAATGAAATATCAAGCTCACATAACTGGAGAGGGCCAGAAAACAAATACAGATCTTATTGTCATCATTATTAAAACCATGAAATTCAGGTGTCCTGTGCTATTTAATCAGAGTCCTATGACATAGTAATACAATACAAATAATAAATAATCCATAGTTAAGCTTCAAATATTTGCTGTCTGTAGAAAGAATAGAGCTGTATTCAAATTATCATGATACTACTTTACAAACCATTAAAAAAGTTCTATGGAGTTATGTGTCACTTCTTGAAAGGAAAACAAAAATTATTAAGTTAAATTTGCACTGATCCTCTTCTCTGGTGCAAGCACCTTTAAGAAGTGACTCTGGAGAGGGAGAAGTTAATCCTGATTGAGGCCTTTAGACCCCCCTGCAAAACAAACCAAAAACTGTTTAATATTGTGCATCTGTAGTATCCAAAGATTCTAGTAATCCTGACTTTGAATAAACAGAGAGCTGGTCCTTTGTCATAACAATCTTTCAATCTAAAAATCTTAATAACCTTATGCTTTCCTTTCTGTTCCTTTCTAATACAGCATGCATTAATAGTCTCCTAAAGAATATTTGGCAAGGAATTTTATATGTAAAGGAGAAACTAAGAATACATGATTCGGAAGGATAAACAATTTTGGAATGAGGTTAGTATTTTGATGCAGCAGAGTCACCACTTTCAGAACACAGGTTTTGAACACAGGTTTTGAACACAGGTGAAATACTAGTGACCAGATTTCAAATAGCTGACATCCAGCTAAAAGGCATGACACATACCTCAGTCATGAAATGAAATGCCTACTACAGCACAGAAGGCATACAAAAAACTAGAACTCTTGGTTTGAAAATGATACCTTTTATTAGACCAACTGGGAAATTGCTAATTTTTATTAGATCAAGCAGCTCTACCCCCAGCCATTTCCCTGCCTTCCTGCCCCCACACTGCTTCAGCACCATGTGGACCCAGGCTGCATCATCAGACTGGGGAACGTGAGCCACACCAGTACCCCAGGGACGGGAGTGGGAGGGGTGTGTGTTTAGGCAGGGACAGAGGGTATGTGTGTGTACGTGTATAGGCAGGGGCAAAGGGTGTGCGTGTGTGTGCAGGCAGCAACAGAGACCGTGTGTGTTTGTAGGGTAAGTCACACATGCACACCTTACCATACACATGCACCCACACCCCCCCTTGCACTGCCATACAGACCCCCACACCCACCCCCCCACACAGCCCAGCCACCCTCCTCCAACCCACAGCCTCTCACAAATCCCATACCCACCCACACCCCACAAATCCACACACACACACACATGCTCCCTCACCCCACACCTATCCATCCCAGAGACACACCCATGCCCTTCCCCACACCCCACATACCCACAGCCCCCCACAAACCTATACCCACACCCCAGAATATACAAGAGTAAGACTTCATTTTAAGCTATTGTGCAATCACTTCCACGTACACTACACAAACACATGTAAATCGGGACAAAAATATTTTTTGAAATCAAATTAATGAATGTTGTAAATGTTTTCTTTTAGAATATAATTTGGTATTTTTCTCGTTCCGAGATGGGGAAACCCATTGCTGAAAGGAGTACTCCCAGGGGCAAAAGGAAGGACTTCTGGTGGCAAAGGTCAGGGGTTAGTGGGTGGGATTTCCAGACACAAGATGACGACCAGAGGGCAGGGCACCTGTCAAGGGGCGGGGCTACCTATGTGGCCCTAGACAGCTTGCCCAAACTTCGTAAACGGCCTTCTGCCCATAATAATTGCCCACCCCTGGATAAGAACATAGTCATATACCTCATTCAATCAAAGGTCCCTCTAAGACAAACCATTACTGGAAAGGACTTTACATCTCTTGATACTTATAAAGAATTTTGCCCTTTCAGGCATATGCCCAACTGCTGTATTGAGTTACATTACTCTTTTTTGTTTGCCCTTTTGTATGAAATGATCTTTAGACAATCATTTTGAGTATTTCCAGTAATCAATAGAGATGGGCTTATCTGACTGCCCTAACAAAAAACTTGTTTTGGTAGTCAAAAACACTTTTGAACACTTCAGTTACTGTGCTAGCTTAAAAAGAAGAGAATATTTTTATGGAAGTAATGGTAATAGTATACTTCTTTCCCATCCAGACCATTTTTCACATGACAAATATTTGCCAGCAAAAAGGGCCAACAACTTTGTAATTAGGTACTACACTTATCCTCAACAAATAGGTTAGCAAAGGACTGAACTATGTTCAAGTAAAGTCTTAAATATATGCCTCCTATCTAAGTAGGAACATCCCTTGATATTGAGCTTCTGTAATTAGTTCATGGAATATGCCTCATCTAATGAAACTTGGAACTTAAGGTTACTGACAGACATAGACATGAAACACTTCAATTCCTTATTCATTTTAGCTGCTTCTAATTTAAAGCACATTGGTACCAGACAAACTGGGGGTGTCAAATACGCAGCCTGGATCTGGCCCACAGAGCTCCATAGTCCAGCTCTCCATCCTGCCGTACAGCACCACAGCTAGGTGGCTAGTAAGTAGTAGTCTGAAAACAGCCAAGTAGCAACAGCAGAACCTTATGGATATTTGAACCCCCAGGCTTCTATTCAGTTTTCCTGACACTTCAGAGTTGGTCAGTTTCATGTGCATTCCCAGTGGAAACAAGGAATGGAGTCCTACTGTCTCCTCTCCTTCCAATCTCTTGTGTACTAGCTCTGCTCCCCTGAAGAATCATCACATACTTGGCTATGCTTTCCATATTCTTCCAGCACATCTGCCTGCTAGAAGGCCTAAGCTCTGTGCCCCTAGCATATGAAAGGCATCTCCATGCTCTGTCCATCCAGAAGCTTTATGCCAGAAGCAGCAGTTAAGGGATACTAAGAAAGGTGGCCTCCCTTGGGACCACATTCAGGCATGAGACACACAAGCATTGTTTCAGGCAGACACACAAGACAAGCAAATAGTCTTGAAGCTCCTAAGATACGTTGCGCCGGAGGCAAGTCACCAACTCAAGAGGACCTGATCTATCACCAACCACCTTGGTATAAGAATATCCACAACTGAATCAGATGTCCAGGAAGTGTGTTGTGACATCCAGAAGGTGCTGGTACGAAGTTTCTACTGCCTCACCCGTTTCAGGTCACGGCTGGATTTGTCTGGATGGCTTTCCAAACTGCACTGAAACCACTGATGGCAACTACATTTCCAACCATATCTACGTTCAGTGCCTGGGGTGCACTGCTGCTTTGAGTACATCAACTGTAAACGGTTGTACTGCATCATAGACACTGCTTGGACAAGATCCATAAAACTAGCGTCTTCAGGAACTCTAGCCTTGTGTCTCTGATGATGCCAGGAGTGTTTGTTCATGGCTTTCCCAGCAAAGAGCTGGAGGAGTGACAACCCCCTCCCCCTGCTACTCTTATGGTTAGCTTATCCATGTCTCCCATGGGTTAGGAACCTAAGTACCAGACATTTGGAAATCAGGAAAGAGCCTTTCAATAACTGCCTGAACACCTGACAGAAGACACTGGAATGTGCCTTTGAGCACCTCAAGACACAGTGGAGAGGTCCACAGGGGTGCTTGGATGATAACAAGTGGTACCTGGATGATCATTTTGGCTTACATCCTCCCTAATATATGCAAGGCCAGGGAAGTGGAGACCCAGAGCTTTGCCAGCAAGTGCCAGCCTCAGAGACTAAGCCTCTCAAGGACAACACCTATTAGGATCCTCCCCTGAGGGAAGTCCTGGTGAACTACTTTCAGCAGTGCCAGACTGAGTGGGAGGCAGGCATTGCTGTGTGATGCAGACCCAAATGCAAAATACAATTAGTTTGCGTTTAGACCCAAAGAACATTTTATTAAACATTTTAAAACATTTAAATACTGTGTGCTGTGCTCTTGAAATAAAGAAAGTGTTTTGCAAACTGGAAGGAGGAATGAGGTATGTGGTGACTGTTAGGTGAACTGAAGGAAAGGAAGGGGAAAGAATGCTCCCTGAAAATGGCCCACAAGCCTTGCCAACAATGGCTCACTAAGTCCTCGAGGAGAGTGACAGAACAGCATGCTAACCCACTTAGTTGAAGGGATCAAAGGGACTAGTCCCACACCACAGTTTTCCTCTGTGATGAAGCGTGTAAGACCCCACAAGGTCAAAGACTTCTGTTTTTGCCTCCGTGTGTCCAAATCTTCTGGGGGGGACAGCATTCTGGAGCTCCATCCAGTGCTGGAGTAGGGGTGCTGGGGTCTCATAGTATAGTGGCTGGCTAGGTTGTTTGAAAGGGCTAGATAAAAGAGAGGCATGGGGAGAGGGAAGGGGAGAGTACTTGGACACAAAGGCTTGGTCTTCTTCTCAGTAGGGGATGTGTAATTAAGGGCACGGAGTAGAGGTGTGGGATTAGAAGACATGGGTGCAAGGGCTAGGGGGCCCTGTCTAAAGCACAAAGGTTTATCCATTGGGGAGGGCATGGAGCTGGAGGGGTTATTTAGAAGTCAGGTGGAAAGTGCTGGTGCAGAGGTAGGAGCACAAAGTCCAGTGCCTATGGATCAGCAGGGATAGGTCCAGCCATTGTGGGTAAAATGGAGAATGGGTTAAGTGCTCTCTATCTGCTAACTGAAAGTGTCTATGAGAGACTGACATGCGTCTCTGTATGTAGGTTCTGCACCAGCATGTCCATGGTCTGCTTTTCCAGGCCAGCTTCCTCAGTGGTGGCTTCAGCATTTTGCTGTGCCTGAAACACAACAGTACACATGGTCTAGGAAACACTGCTTCTAACCAGGTCAGCACAATGGTCCCTATGGTTCTCCATCCAAAAATGCCAATCTTCTGATCCCATAGTTCTCTTCTCTGGGGATGCTACCAAGTCTTTGCTTTTTGCTTCCCCCCCCCACTTTTCTTCATCTTTGCTCCTCTCTAAGCTGCAGTCTCAGCTTGTGTCCTTCAAACCTCTATCAGCACTTGTTGGACCAGTCATGGCTGCAGGTTTGGACCCTGCAATGACAATAAAGACAAGAGTTGTCATTAAACAAACATGGCTTAATAGTAAGTTATAAATCCCCATTTTTTGCATGCCTTCTCAGAAACTTATTTACATTTTCTTCAGACTCCTGCAATAGTAAGTACACCAGTCCATAGTATTCCACATACGCTGCCTTCATTGACCTTGCAGGCAGAGGGTCAACTTGTGTAAGGCACTCCTCACTCAGACAATTCTGCCTATAATTAGCATGGGGATAGGACCTTGAAAGGAGGAGGAAGGTCAAGGTTGGCCTCTGAAGCCTGATGTTCTTAGTGTTCTCCCTAACCCTGCAAGCCTCTGATTTATGTTGGTGGGACTCTCCTCCATGGCTTCAGCATCAGACAGAAGGAAATATATAAGGAGTTTGCCAAAAGTTGTGCACCCTATCTAATGCTGCAGACGATTCTACCTCACACTCTGGAGAGACAGAGAGTCTGCCTTTCAACATCAGAGCAAGGCTGCCCAACACCAAATGCGAATACCTCTCCAAAGGCTTGGGTCACAGTATGGTGTTCTATTGACTCATTCAAGAAAAAGAAGCTCAAAGCCAAAGGGCTGGTTATTCACCTTTGACCAGTTTTTCCCAAGGATGGTTTTCTGGTTTCAGGCAACTGCTGGCCAAAATGCCAAACGCTTTCCCCACAAAAGTTCTCTCTACCAAAGCTTAGTGTCTTAGCTGATCTATGGACAATTTTTACTCTAGTCCATTCACGGACCCCATGGAAATAACAGCATTCGAATCGGAGATATAACACAAAGCTTCCATGCCACTGTCAGGGAATCTCCTAGAGATCTCCAGCCCTACCTGGATGCATTCCTGCTCAAGCTACAGTCTACAAACTTTCCCCAGGATTTTCAATGGTGTACCAAGGACTCCGTGACTAAAGGGACAAGCCACTTGTTTCCAGTTGTGAACTGTAAACCCATGTCCCCATGTCCATTGCTGCACTGCCTGGAAGCAGGCTACAACTCTCAGTGGGAACTGGCTGGGAAGGGAGGAGGTGGTCTTTCTCTGGTGGTCTTTTCATTTGGTCGTTTGTGATTTCTTCTGTAATTTACATTTCTGGAAGAAGCTGTATTGCAGGGAAATCTGACTGATGGAGGGAAAGAGAATCAGTAAGAATATTTATGGAATCAAGTGAGCACTTCAAAAAGTAGCTGCTTTGCTTACACTTCTCTGCATAAGCAAATACAAACAATTCTTTTGTCTAAAAGATCTATTTTCCCCCTTTCTTAGTTCCTTTTGTGAGGACTTTTTCAAACTTTCCAGAGGTCTTGGGCTGCAGGGCCAGGAGAACCAGCCAACAGCTGGTAAGGGACATGTATAAGTGCTCCTATGGTCAGTGCAGTGGGGAAAGGAATGGGTACTGCAAAGTGCAGTAGGGTTTCAGCAGTTTGCTGCATTTGTCATACAGAGACAGGTCGAAATCAAGGTGTTTTCCTTTCATTCCTATAGCCTGGAACATGGGGTCATGTAATGAACAGGAAGGATCCTAGGGAAGGGGAGAGGGGGCCTATTGAGAAGAAGCTGGCAAAAGGAACGTCAGGGAGGGTGTGTGGATGGGGATGGGATTTTGCTGACAGGTAACAGCAGTTGGGAAAAGGAAGGATCAGTCCTACAGGCCAAAGGCTGGGTAAGACAAGCAGAGGAGCAAGAAGCACTGCCTAAAAGGCAAGGTAGATGTCTCCTACCATGTATGGGTGATCCTCAACAGCAGGCAGTGGGAGACCTCAGTTTGGATAGTTGCTATGGACAAGGGACAGGCAAGGAGTGCTCAGATACTGTTATCTGTGCATGGAGGTGCTAGATAGGAAAAAGTGCTTGCCCCACAACAAACCTACAATCAGATTCCTAGGGCTATTTCTGCCTTCTTTTGAAGCTGCTACAGAGTCCTCATTTCCAAAGTTTTGCCCTACCATTTCTCAGTGACTCGGCTGTTGACACCGGTCATCCATAACCCGGATCTTGGTGGTTCTAGTCAGTTTGGGGAGGAGGGTGAGGAGCAAGTGATGCCACCACATTCTAAGTACTTACCAGTCAGGTTGGTGTCCAGCTATTCAGGCATTCCCTCTGAGCCATCATGCCTTAGCATTTCCTCCAAGCAACTGGCCCTAAGGTGCTGAAAGGAAGTGGTAAGGGCCAGGGCTGTCAGGAGAGAGGGTAGCAGAAGGAACATGTGGGACAACAGCACGATGGTGTTGTGGGATGATGGCAGGACAGCTGGTTATGAGGGTGGGATGGATAGACAATATGGTGGTCAGCTGGTCCTCCCTGATGCTGACGCCATTCAAGCTGTCCTGTCCTGAGGGCTGGTACATATTTCTCAGCAGTCCTAGACAGGAAGAGGCGAGACTCCCCAATATCCTTCTGCCCCTGCTGGAACTGTGCCTGGGAGGGCAAGAATCTCCTCATGGTCCTCCAGGTACACATCACCACTCTCACTGGATAGCTCTGGATTCACCCTCAAATCTGTGAGGACTCAATGAACGGGTCTCTGTTCAGTATGAGTGACAGCTCCTTATAGCAAGTATGTTGCCATCCCTGCATCTCCAACACAGCTGGTATCGCATTATTTCTTGTATGATGTCTTCAGGACCTTCTCCTTGATCAAGTACTGATGCTATTCCTATTTGTGGCCGTGAGCTGCCACATCTATTGTGATATATTAATACATCCATGATATGGTTTTCCTGAGGGCATTCTCTTCCCACCCAAAAGGGGAAAAAGTCTATGACTTCCACTTGCAGTGGAGTGCTTCAGGGACACAGGCATTTTTTTGTGTGCAGATGGAGCAGTGTAGCAAGAGAACACATACTTGAGAGTGCATCACACTCGAGAAACCAAGTTCCTGAGGTGGCAGTCCAGGAAACAGATACTGCTCTGTGTCTCAACACCTAGTTTTAAAAAAATAAGGTTAGATACTGGACAGACCCTGTGACCCTAGAGCACTGGAATTGAGCGAGTCACAGAAGGGCCACTTTGGGACAGTAGGAAGCAAAGCACTGTGGGATGTCAGCAGACTAACCCTACTTAGCTGGAGGGTAGAAATGTAACATGGTATGATTGGTAACCATTTGATTCCATTTCTCTCTCTAGAGCCCATTCTCACAGGGAAGCAGTGCAAGGTTCCTCCTCACAGTGAAGTATTTTGTTGCCCCTGTTTTATTAAGGGCCATATTTGATACAATTAGAGCTAATTTACAACACTTCAGTGTTTTCTGTCATGTGTCTGTTTTGCATAGCTCTTTAAAGAAAACTACAAATATTATCACTTATGACAGTCTATATCCTGAGTGACATAGCTCAGAAGATATATCTTCCTTTTACCAGAAGACAGTCTAGAAGAAGAAACTACCTGCCTACTGCTAATACATCTCACTGCAGGGAGACAGCATATACCAAAACTCAGCTGTATTCTGATTGCAGCATATTGCATGTGTAAGACTCCAGAAAGAAAAACAATGGAATAAAATAGCATTTGTGATGTTTTTCAGAATAAAAAATTCAAAAGAAAGCCTTAATATTTCACTTGGACCTTTCTTTAGCTTTATATCATATATGAGAGAAAATCCACACTCCTTCAAGATAAAATATAGATTTTGTAATCCAATTTTAAAGATTACAGTTATTTATCCAAGTGCTTAGTTAATCCAAAATACGGATTTGGATGCCTAATTGAAAACTGGAATCTCTGACTCCTGAAGCCCATTAAATTCAGTTTTGTTTTTTTAGTTAAGTGCAGAATTTAATTAGCTGCAGAATTTTCCACATTCATAACAGTGCCCCACAAAATGCCACAAGTCTTTCCTCTTTCATATGAAGGGTAGTAGAGTGCAGAACCTTGCTGTACAGACTTTCAAGTTCAGAAATGAAACAGAACATTTATTGGTAAACTGCACTTTTTTCTGAGTCCACAATCTTTATCTTCCCAGTGCAGGTTTTTGTAGGAAAAAAAAAAAAAAAAAAAAACATGCAGGGGTACAGAAGGCAGGAGACCATCCCTTAGAAAAATATGCAAAGAAATAAATCTCAAATTGTGTTTTAAAAAAATGACAAGATCCATTAATAAAAACTCCAAGTAGTTTAACATTTAATCCATTCAATTTAGACATACATGTTACTGATGTACTTTATAATAAAAAAGCCTACATTACAAAACTATATAGACCAAGTCTATATTACAAGACTATAATAAAGGATGCAAAAAAGTTTTAAAAAAATCAACCTAAAAAATAAGGAAATGCCAATTTAAGGTTGGCTTTTATAACCTTAATATGGCCTCTCTGTATGATATTGTTTTTCCACAAGGTAAATATGAGAAATATATACTGGAGAGAATGGACTATGCTCAATTTATTCGCTCCTTGATGTTTAGTATGCGGCCCCAGGGTCTTATTCACTACACATTATTCAAAATTTCAGCTAGAGAGAGATTACATTTCTTTGATGGCTCTTCTACGGTGCTCATCACTAAGGTACTCCGACCACTTCACAAACTAATAAAAACTTTCATGAAACCCCCATAAAGTATTTTAATTATATAACCTCATTTCACAGGGGGGAGCAGAGATACAGAGAGATGACCTTAAATTGGGTATCCCAAATTAATGAGGTCAGGTTTTTAAGTTGAGCACCTAGTAGAAAAAGAATACACAGGTGGTCACAAAGGCATGCTGTAGAATCCAGTTCTTCAAGGCATCCGTAAGAAGTCTTAAACCTGTCGCTCTCTTCCTGCAATCCCTTCCCTTGCCTCATTCACTGCTGTTCTTGCGAAGCAAAGAGTCCAAGCGGAATATTCTCTGACTGAAACCATTACCCTCAGAGCAGGGCCTTGCCATGAAGTAAATGAAGCAGGGGGCTCAAAGAAAAATACTGCATCTGCTCAAATACAATACACCCCTGAATAAGATATACACTGTGTTTTTGAAAGGCAGAAGGAAGGGGGGGAGGGGGCAAGGGAAGGGATCTTTCCTCATAATAAATAACTGAGTACAGTTATTTAGATGCAGGGGTAGCAGTGGACATAGTCTTTCTGGACTTTCTGAAGGCCTTCGACACTCTCTCACCCTGTTCTCATTAACAAACTGGGGGACTGTGGTGTCGACACCTACACAGTCAAATGGGTCGCCAACTGGCTGGAGGGCCACACCCAGAGAGTGGTGGTGGATTGTCATTTTTGACCTGGAGGGATGTGGGCAGTGGGGTCCCCCACGGCTCGGTCCTCAGGCCCGCACTGTTCAACACCTTCATCAGTGACTTGGACGAGGGGTAAAAAGCACCCTGTTCAAATCTGCTGATGACACTAAGATGTGGGGGGATGTGGGTACGTTAGAAAGAAGGAATAGGCTACAATCAGACCTAGACAGGTTACAGGGGTGGGTGGACGAGAATAG
>NW_017728992.1:2026967-2033495 GCF_001723915.1 Gavialis gangeticus
CCGTAGCTGGAGTACTGCATCCAGTTCTGGGTATCACACTTCAAGAGGGATGTGGACAACATGGAGAGGGTCCAGAGGAGGGCCAGTTGCATGATCAGGGGGCAGCAGGACAGGCCCTACGAGGAGAGGCTAAGGGACCTGAACCTGTTCAGCCTCCATAAGAGAAGGCTGAGGGGAAGGGATCTAGTGGCCTGTTACAAACTAGTCAGAGGGGACCAGCAGGCATTGGGAGAGTCCCTGTTCCCCTGAGCACTACCAGGAGTGACTAGAAATAACGGTCACAAGCTAGAAGAGGGTAAATTCAGATTAGACATCAGGGGGCACTACTTCACTGTCAGGGCAGCTAGGATCTGGAACCAACTTCCAAGTGAAGTGGTGCTGGCTCCTACCCTGGGGGTCTTTAAGACAAGGCTTAACAATCACCTTGCTGAGGTCGTTTGACCCCAGTACTCTTTCCTACCATGGCAGTGGTTGGACTTGATGATCTGCTCAGGTCCCTTCTCACCCTACTAACTATGAACCTATGAAACTATGAGTAGCAGCAGCATGTGAACCCAGCTTGTTATTTTGCTCATCGTAGAACAGGAGTGTCAAAAAAATATATAGCCTATTGGCTGGATCTGGTCCATGGAACCCGATCATCTGGCTCCTGGTACTCGCCCTGGGTCCAGAATTGACTCAAAGGACACGTGGCAAGTGCCAGGCTGGCCCCATCCATACACAGGACCTGGGACCTGCACTGCATATGATGCCTTTGGCCCAGAACATGTGCCTCATGTGACACCCACTCTGGACTGTCCAGGACTCGTACTGCATGTCCTGCCCCCAGCCACTCCAATGCCGGCACCACATGCAGAGTGGGTCCCAGACTGGCTGGAGTGGGCATGACATGCAACACTCATCCTATAGTCTGCCTGGGCAGCACATGCAGCATACTCCCAGATCAGCCAGAGCAAGCACTGAGTGTGTGGATCCAATATTTGTCAAGGGGTAGAGAGAGGGTTCCATAGTTCCCATCTAGCATATGGGGCCTGCCATGCACAATTCATTCAGCCCATGGACCAGCCCCGTACCAGGCATCTGGCCTGAGGGACCATGTGAGTATGACACCCCTGCTGTACAGCACCATGTGCAGTTACTTTTGCTCGACAGGTTTAAGCAGCAGAAATTGCTGTTACCATAGTTCCTTGCTTATTATGCGCACCCAGTTCCGGTAGCTAATTGGGGGTGGGGAAGAGTGCATATTGTATGCGAGAAAATACAAGTTTGGTGATTACATATTGACTGTATCATAAAATGCATATTTAGATCAAAGTAATTAGTAACTCTGTGTGAAATCCATTAAATTGTTTCAGCCAAGAAAGAAAATTGGGGGTCAGAGGGAGAAGAGGGAGCTACTGTATTAGGTGTTTTTTTGTTTGTTTTTAAACAGCCATCTCTTTCATTTCAACAAATTCAAAATAAAGGGTTTTTATTATACAGGTCAATACAGCTATTTATTAAAATTGAAATCAGTTTAAAAACTTTTTACAAACCCAAAATATTATTCTTTTTTGTTTTGGTGGGGGAAAAAAGTTGCATTGGTCCAATATTGGATTTAGCATAATTGTTCTTGGACTGGTTGCAAACTCCACAACCAAAAAAAACCCTCAAAAATTCTTTACACAGCTCTATTTCTCAGAACTTAACAGTGCAATCTTAATAAGATATCTTTGACAGCTTTGTGTGTATAGACACAGAAGTGTGTGTACGTATACACTTTTTTCTAAAAGTCATCTGAAAATAAATATAAATTTCATCCTGGGTCATAAAATTGCCATTTATGAATAATCAGCAGGTTTGGAATCTTTGGGGCCATGAACGTTAGGGGGCATTGAGAACATATTTCAGGGGTGCTGCATGGTGGCGCACAATGTTTGCACTGTTGGGTGCGCAAACCTGATTCACAAGATAAACCCAGAGGCCGAGTCCAAAAGAGCACGGACATTTGGTTCCCTCGGGACAACTAGCAGAGGCAGACCTTGTGCTGCTGCTGGTTGTCCCCAGGGAAAACGTGTCATGTGCCACCTGGCGCATGACAGGTTACCCCAGGTGGGGTAGGGCAGGCTGGGGACAGCTGGCCCAGAGCATCAGCTCCCAGGGCATCAGCATTGGGAATCCTGCCACTCAGAGCCTGGCTGACAGTTGGAGCATGGCTCCAGCCAGTCAGGCTCCGGTTCTGGGTGGCGCATGCTGCCCCACGTACACCACTCTGCTTTTTTTCCCCCCCTCCGGGATCTCTCAGGGTCTAATCCCACCCCACCCCCCCTGCAGTGCTCTCTTGCAGCATGGAGAACAGCTGAACATGCAGCATGTGGTGCCGCAGATGTGTACACGGCACCACATACCGCATGGCTGCGCTCATCTGGACACAGCTAGAGATTTTAAATAGGAATATATACTGTTAAAAATCTTTTGACCTGTTATGGTCTTTATGAGTTTGCAACAGAAAAATTGATCTATTAATTTTTGCGTAGTCAAAAATCAGAGCTGCCATTTTCCAATGGTTGCCTTGAATATATCAAGGGGTGTCTTGAGACTTAAAAGGCTGAGAACCACTGCTTTAGGTCCACCAAGACCTCTGCCATTGAGTTAATGGAGCAACTAACAAAAACAGTTTTTTATCCTCAGTGTGGATCAGCAATCTAACTTGCCAGGGATTTGACACAGGCATTTGCTTACATTGGAATAATGGTGGAAATCAGAAATCTTTGCTGCTGTTCCAAGGTCCATAGGAGTTTGCTTTAATTGGCATTTTGGCCTGTTCCCTGAAAATATGACCCCCTTTTGCCCTGTGCTCTTTAGCTCTGCCCCTACAAACTTCTTATTCAAAGGACTATTTCTTGAAGCCACAGGAAAGACAGGCACCCTGCTCTTGGGTCAATGCATGAGTCCATACTCCGCACAAGCCCACACCTGCAACTTCAGGGAAAGCTCTGCTCAGTTCCACACTACAGCGTGCTTGGTTTAGATGGAATCTTTAAGGATTTATGCTGCTGAGGGCTACAAAGACTCCACCAAGCATGTACAAACGTGATATTTTACAAAAGCTTGCGACTGCACAACTGCATGAAATCCTCACAAATAAATTGGCAGGTTTTCACTTGGGTACATGTAACTGACACCAATACTGAGTATGCAATGTAACTGATAAGGACCCTCCCATTTCCCCACAGTTTTTTCAAATTCCTGCTCCAAGGTATTTAGCAAAAGCTTTTCAGAAAATAAAAAGTCATTGGAATTTTTTTAATGACTGAATATTTTCTCTTATCCTCAATCTCATGAGTAGGTGAATTGTATTTTTTTAGAAAGTTGCAACAAAATGAGCTTGGGACAGAACTGTAGCATAGAAAGAAAAAACCCACCAAACTTGGCAAGACTGTATGCAGCTGAAAACAGTGTCTTATAATGGGAAATACTGGACAGCCTTAATTAAAGGCCATGTTAGCAGACCTACCAATAATTATGCATTTTCCACAGCTGAGCCTTGCTAGCTCCATAATGCCATGTTAATTTAGAAAATGGATTTTTATGCCAAAGGAATTTGATTAGCTGCCAAAGTTTTGAACTATTCAGGCGTTAACTGTAATTATAAAAATAACTTAAGAGGAAATGAAAAACATCCAAGTAGTAGGGCAGGAACACAGAGATGAAGTCATGTGAATTATGATCCCAATTAGACATTTATTTTGTTATCTGCTTTAGGCTGGATTTTGTCTTTTTCTATTTTTACTAATCTGAATCTTGAAGAATTTTTGCTGGTTATGAATTTAGTCATTTAGCCTGAAACCCAAGATGACAGACTCCTAGAAGGTATTTTAAAATTTTCCTAAATAATCTGGTTTAGATCTCTTGCCAAAAAGTCAGAAAGTTCTGAAGCACCATTAACAAGGAAATTAGGGATGGCAGAAGTTCTTAGTAATTCTGCTGGAACAGAGTATTAAAATTGATTAAAATGGCTCATGTACAATATAACATAAGTACAAGTTTACCAAGTTTTCGAATTGAGAACACTGCCAAGAAACTGATCTCAAGCCTTGAAATTGCTTCAGAAAGTTTTATCTATTAATGTAAGATCTATTTTTTTTAAATCTCTGAAAATAAAGAGGGCTCACCTCAAAGACAGATTCTGTATTAAGAAGATTTTTCTGTTTATCCACATTATAAAAAAAAAAAAATCAGAGCTGCAGCAAGTTCACTTAAGAGCAGCTGTGTGAAATCCCTGGATTAAAGTTTACTGTACCCACCAGCTAAATTTTAAAAATTGCACTTGTCAAGAGATGTACATTTCATTTCATACAGCCCTTGCCTGCAGATTCTCATGATGCACTGATTTCTTCTCTCAGATCTGTGTACATAAAACCCACTTGGACTTTAACAGATGTTGTGCTGCATGCTCAAGTGGAAAATCTGGCCCCATGGACTGAAAATTGCATATTTAATAGAACTATACATCTGAAAGTAAGAAAATTATGCAGACCTCAAACTGTACTTAGCTGTTTTGAGGGAAAAGTTCACAAGAACTACTACTTTGGGTCAGAGGAATCAGAGACAGGCTCATGAAAGAACTACTGAGATTTTTTTTCTTCTAAGATTGGACTACACTGCAGCTACAGAAATGAGTGCAACAGTGTAGAGATAACCTAGCTGGTTTAAACTAGTTAGCTCGTGTATGCGTAGTAGTCCAGCTGTAGTAGCACAGAGAGCACAGCACATCAGAATACATCTATGCATATGCTGTAGTCATGAGGAAGAGATGAAATGTTATAAAACAGATACTGGTTATGTATTAAACTAAAATCTATGTAGCTGATTACACTTATCTTCTTAAAGGAGAGCCTGGTAGTCTACTAGGTGCACAATCCAGTTCCACTTATTTACACAAGTAGTTATACAGAGCTGGAATCAGCTTTGAAAGGCCTGTTTGGAAAGGCCTGCTGGTATTTTTGAGCAAACCTTTCAAGACAAATTTTTGCTCCTCCTCCTCCACAGGTGACTGGTAGACATTCACCCCCTGAGATTGGTCCCCGACTCAGCACTGCTCAAGACAGGGCAGTTTTTTTGCCATGCAGGGTGGCAGCTTATTGGGGGTGGGGGAGAGTTAAGCCTCAGACAATACTATACACAAGTATAGGAGTGGATATGGGGCTTTGGGCCCGCCCACAAATTGTGGCCTGCCCCACCCCGACTCAAGAGGCACCAGTCACCCCTGTTCTCCTCTTACCCCAAATCAGAAACAATTCCTATCTATTTTGAATACACCATAATACATGCTCACAGCACCTGGACCCCAGGAAGAAAATTAAATTTAATCGAGTCATATATTTAAAAAAGGTGCGTGTGAAAATGTTGTGCCTTTAGTTCAACAAAAAAAAAAAGGAGCCAGCTTAAGCTTATGTTGTCCTCAACTATTAAGAGCTTGAAAAGGCATTCAGAAGACAATTCTAAAATTACGTACGTACGTTCCTAGAAGCCACTAGAGTATTGTACAGGCATTCTGATTAATTTTATCACTTTATATCACAAATGTTAACTAAATATATCATGACTTTATACAGGGGAAGTTAGTATCATCTCCATTTTACATATAGGGATCCTGGGGCAGCCTGATTAAATACAGCCTGATTTTCAAAGGTGATAAATCACTCACAGCTCCCATTTATTGCTACGGTAGTTTCAGGTGCTCAGCATGACTTCCTGCATCTGGGGCAGGGGGCTGGACTCAATGATCTTCCAAGGTCCCTTCCAGCCCTAATGTCTATGAAATTTCTCAAAAATCAGGCCATGAATGATTTAACACATGGCATCCAGCCTGTGGGTCAGAAAATTTGGTAGCAGGAGACAGTGACAATACTGCACCCATCCCTCACTGTCAAATTCTCAAACCCTGGGTAGCTGGATTGGGACCAGGCCACAACCCCCATGCAGCCAAATTGGGCCCTTGCCCCATGTGCCTGATAGGGGCCATGCAGCCCCCAAAGCAAAAAGGTTGGGCACCACTGATTTAAATAACAAGCTGGTTTGTGTGTTTATGGCAAGCGGGTTTTGGGGACACTTTTTTCATTACTACCCTCTTTCCCCATCCATGAGCAAAAAACAATTCTTTTAGGGACTCTGGAATAATTAATTTCTTCAGCTTTTCAGAGCTGAATTAGAGAAAGGCAGATACTTTCTGATTAGCTGGATGTGTAAGGGTTGGAGAAAATATGTCTTTCCCTTGGCTACAGAGCACCACATGCAGAACTACTCTGAAGAAGTTACCTTAGCACAATGACTGAAGTAATGGGAGCTTGAAAGAGAAGGTTGAGGGGCAAAGAACTAACGCTTGAACCTGCTCCTTCTCTCCCATGCATGCACTATGAAAGCTTAGCTTCATGTATTGGCACATACATCCTTTTTGCATCGCTTGGGAATCAATGCACCAATTCACTGGCCACTAAAACATACAAATCTTGCCCCTGAGACTCTCACCTTGAAAAAAGGATCTTC
>NW_017728992.1:2043626-2070496 GCF_001723915.1 Gavialis gangeticus
TCTTCCTTCCCTTAAAAAAAAAAAAAAAGTGCACAATCCTGTGTGTTAATAGACAAGGATATGAGAGATGTAGCTGGTAGGAGTGATGAGAGGCACCTACAGAATTCAAAAAGAAAAAGCTTTGGAGGGGACAAGTGCTAGGTTCAAATTTCTCTCTCCCTCTCAGCCACATCAACTTTTCACCGGTAGTTTGAGCATAGCCAGTGACTTAACTCATTTTTCATTGGAAACATTAAACAGAGTTGTTCAGTAGACTGAATTCTTTTTTATTGTCAAAAAGAAATAAGTGGCTGTTGAGTTGAGTCATAAAGTATATTTAGAACTGCAACTGCAGATATGAGAGAGAGAGAATTCTAAGTGCAGGGAAACTTAAGAACGGAGAAGGGTTGGAGGAAGAATGCAGTAAATATGGCCAAACTAAAAAGAAAAAATGTATAACTTTTCCACACAATTTTCCACCCCCATCTTTTTACTACAAATCATTTTCCCACAAAGCACACCTGGGCTACACAACAACAGCCTGCTAATTTTTACTGCTACTACATTAAACAAGTTGCATTTCACAGGCCAGTGTTCATTTTACAAAGGGTATCTAGTCATCATTAGAATGTTTAGATCACCTAATGCTGCTGATTTAAGTTTTGGCAGGCCAGAAACAAGGTCTCTGAAGGGTACGCATACACGTACAAATACATCAGATTCACCAGTAACGTAAAATGGGGTAACCTCCGATGAAACTATCCAGCAATGGATATTACCTAAAGTTTACAAAGTCTGAATACTATCAGGGATACTTCCATATACAAGAGCGCTGCAGCTACAGAGTTTAAATTATATGCTCCTCCATCAGGAATAGATGATCTGCCACATTTGCTTCGTTTAAAGGCCTTTACAATAAACTTCCCAATTTAATAGACTTCCCTGTGGCTTCACTTTACAGCTTCTTTGGCTGTAGATTTAGAGTTACACTCACACTTGAAATAAGCTGACCTTTGAAGACCAGGCCATTAATGCAGCACCTTAGATACTGTTAAAAATATGTATAGTTTTTATGATGTCCATATTTGCATGTAGAAAAAGTGTATTATTTCAAAGCTAAAAAGCAGGCCAATAATAAGGAAAGTTTTCAATGTTTTCTTGTTCAGTGTTAAAAAATAAATTACTTTGAACAAGAAAGAAAAATGTAAACAACAAGAATAAAACTTCTGTGTGAAATAAAGTATTGAAAAGAAAAGGTTCCTAACAAGCAGATAGGACAGATTCATAAAATAATTATGTGATCGCTCTGAAAAGTCATTCAAATGTGATGAAGTCCAAGGTTTTTTTTCTTCTCGGTCTTAGTTACATATCCCAATATAATACTATTAGACTCAGAGGCTACTAAAAGTAAAACTAAAAGGCAACAGCAGGTAGATTAATAGATCAATAACTGTCAATTCCCAGCTGTGCATGTGCTTATTTCTATAGCCTTGTGCGAGTCATTCAAGTTTGTTTTCACTTGTATTTTGCTTCTACGCCCTTCTCCTCTCCACCCTAATCCACAACTAAAATACAATCCACTTTAAATCTGTCAGTGTTTTAAACTCAGACTTGCTAGTTTGGATGGGATATTGGGTTACAGCCAGGGTTTCACATTCAATAGGCTGATAATGCACACGCTTTCACTGTGAAGATGGAAACTAAGATCACTTGTGGCCTGACAATCTTCCAGTACCTTCTCAAAATTCACCCTGTGTGCGCTCAGAAAGGCAGACAAGTTTTCCCACAGTTCACTAAGACATATAAAAACATCTTGGCTTACTGCAGCACAAAGAGCAATGGGGAAACCCCCCCAGAAATTCTAGCACTACCAATGATGGCATACCTGGTGTTAGGGCATTACAGCATGTTTGTTCTCACTTGAACAAACTCTGCTGTGAAGAAAACCTCTCAGTTCCTAAGCCTCATTTTATATTGGGTGGACACAGCACTGTTATGAAGGTTCTAGGAGAAAAAAATGCATCAAGAAGATTGCAAAGCTCTTAAGATACCACAGTGATGGGAACTACAGATTCTTCATCCTCTTCTGCAAGTACTTATTTCATATTCAACCCATGCAACTACTAACTGAAAGTCATTATCCTTATCTCCACTTTCCCCACCCCATACTTTCTGAGTTGATGATAGTTGTCAAATTCCATTAGAATACTACTTGGATTTTTCACCTGGGGAAAAAAAAAAAAACACAATAAAAACCTGAATGGGATCTGAGTTACTTGTTCACCCTATATTTAGGCTCTTCTTCCGGTCAGATAAGACACAAGGGGAAAGTGGGAAAAATCAAACTGGTTCTATCCTAGACCAAGGATGCATTAACCTTCTACATCCATCTCTGCCAAAAACAGCAGGCCAGCAAATTTGCTTGATGTTCTGAAGGGAGGTTTAGCTTCCCTACCAGCAAGTGTGCAATATTCAGCTGCAAGGTATGGCAACCCTCACAGTCAACAGCACAAACCCTACATTCTACAGCACACAGCTCACATTATACTGGGGTAGTGGAGGTACAGAGAAGGGAAGAGATAGCTTCTTTCAAAAGAAAAAATTAAAGTGCGCTCAGCAATGTCTCTCTCTCCACCTGTCCCAAGGTAACGTGCCCTGTGCCACGGCTCTGATATCAGATAAGTGCCTTGGACATTCCTTTCATTCATCTGTGCCACTCCACCACAGAGAAAGTAACATTTTATCCACAAGAGAGGAAAGAAACCTACAATAAAGTATCTGACACTAAATTAAGTAATCCTATCATGATTTATATAAAACAGAAAATCTGCCTCAAGTGTACAGTATAATTTTCACCAAAAAAGTGACTCTAAAAACACCAACAGATTTACAATGCTCCTATTGACAAGGCAAAAAGATGAATCTTCAACTGGATGCCCAGCAAGCTGAATTCAAAATCTGCAAAAGTCAAAGAGGGTGGAGGTCTTTCCTTCTCGCCCACAAATCATCAGTTAGGTCCTCACTGACACCTGTGCAACTTCAGTATGCTCGTGAGGACATAACTTTTTAGGTCTCTAATTGAAATGTTGAAATTAATTTTGCTAATGGTGCACATGAAGGAGTAGAATCCACCTCCCCCACTTCTGCACAACCACTGCACAACTAAACGGAATAAGTAAAACCTTGTCTTTGACAAAGTTAATCAATGACAGGTAGAAGTAAGAAACTGCTATTTTTACATTTTTCAGAGTAAACTGCATATTAAATAAGTTTGCTCTCTCAAAATTAAGCTTGCAGTGAAGCTGCTGCACTATGACATTAAAAGTATCCTGATTCGTTATAAAAAATAAGGCTACAGCAGAATATAGAACACATTGTTGAACTCAAAGAACCTATTATGAAAAGATTATGAGCGTGTTTTAATGAACAAACAAAAGCAGCTTTCTACCGAGTATTAGATTTTGGTCATAATTTAAGAATACCATGAATTTGTCTTATGAGGAAGTTGGTTTAAAATTATAGATGCAGTCCTGAACTCCCTTTTTCTCTCAGCATATAATGGATACCTCCCCCACCCACCAGAGATATTCAGACTGTCCCCTCTTCCTCAATTACTTTATCAATGATAGCTTGCTTTTTATCAGGAATTTCTAAATTTATTCAAGAGATAGGTACTTGTTAACATTTACCTCCTGGTTACAGTCCAGATAAGAAATTATTTTTCCTAGCCTTTAAATGCAGGTAAGAATTTTTAATATAGCTATAATATAAATTTAAATATTACATCCTACAATTTTTGTTGTCATTCTTTGTGCTTCCCAATTGTGCAACTACAGATGGATAATCCAGACCTGAACTAAAAGATTTTAGTAATCCCAGACTAGTCCCTATTCTACATTAATATCTGTTTTCTTTTGCTTTTTCTTCTTTTTTTAAATCTTTCAACCACTACAGCCCCACTAATTACCTAAATATCAAATAGAATGAGTTAGTTTGGATAACCAAGGCTTCAAACTTGACCTATTTCATCCTACAGTTATATACAATTGAAGTACAAAGTTGTTCTGGATTCCAGGGTAAAGAATTTCTGAGAACTTAAGGAGATTGCTATGGCTTCACTGGGTGAATGGGGACACAGGATCTGTGCACAATTACTCAGAACATTTTGGCCACTAATTAAAGTCTGAAAAAAACATTTAATCAATGCCAGCTAATTTGTGCTTTCTTAACACCTTCACAGAGATTTGACAAGCATACTTGCCAGCTTTTTCCTTGCCTGCCCATGCATGAGACAGACTGATCAGGAACAAAGTTTTCTAAGGTGTTTCCAGTCAGTAGAGAAGCATTGTAGTTTTACAGAGCGATTGCTTCCATGCTCGCCTACCTTTAAATGCTTCCATTAGTGTTTAGGAGTCCTGCACATTCTCTCAGGCTCACAATAAGCAGGAGCCTTCAGAGGAGTTTCCATTGGTCCTGGGTAACCAAATAATAAAGAAATATTGCTTCAGGACCATAGGCCTGTGGTTCAACTAAAAGTTACGAATAGCAGCAAAAAATGGCTGGAGGTGTAGAAAAATGCCTCTTCTTTGCCATGTACAAAAGATTTGCTGTTTCTTCTCAGTACAAAGCAGAAGACACTGATTGGTCAAAAGAAACATCTTAGTTGCAGCATTCTTGAACATGCTGCTTTCTTACTTTCTTAATAGAGATGTTGAAAATAATGGCTAAAGAAACCATTATAAAAGGTTCTCTCTGTTGCAAGCAGTTCAATATAAAACAAGCACATGCTGAAACTAGCAATCCCACTGGCATCTTGTCTGCTGTGAGCCAGCAGGCGAGATGAGCTCCGGAGACTACACAGTACACCAAAAGGGACAGCTCACAGCTGCTATCACACAGCATTGTGGGACACTATCCAATCAGTCCACAGTATCTAAGTTAGATACAGGAAGCCAGCTAGATTGACAGTGTTGTTGAGATAAGGATGGACTATCTAGAAGACAAAAAACAATCCCTAACCCCAAAACTATAGGTTTAACATGGACAGCAGCAAAACTTTTTTGAAGAGTATTAGATGATACCAGTACATTCAAAAACATTATACAGAGAGGAAGAATACCTTTCACTGGGGAAGTTGTGGGGCGGACAAAATTCTAGAGATGACTATACACCCAGCAGCAAAATGTAGTGAAAATGCATCCAGATGTAGCACTATGGTTGAGGTTTCCCAGTGTCAAACCCTTCTGTCCAAGATGGACCATTTAAGTGCAAGATCTATTTTGGGGCGATTTAACCCTTAACGCTATCTGCCTCTGCCTTATTTCACAGGTATCCTTCCTTGGAGTAACTGGTTTCCTCAATGACAGAACTGTATCATCACTATCAACCTTCCACTGCTGCACCAGACAATGCAGAGTGCTGGGGGAAAGCCTCTCAGGTCTTGGATTCTGAGGTAAATGCTTGGCATTTGGTGCTCTCTCAGAAATGACATCCAACAAGTATTGCTTAATCCAGCACAAGTACTGCAGAACAGCACAGGGAATTAACTGACTTGAAGGATGGTATAGTTGACTACACAATCAGCCTAGCAAGGATACGAAAGGATGAGACCTCAGAAGACTATTAACAATGTTAATGCCAACTGCTATAACTATTTCCTCCAGAGTGAACTTCTGCATTTAAGCAGCTTGCTTTTAGCAGCAGCTTTTAGTCTGCCACTAAAATCCACTGCTTTCCTACAGTGGATTGTTAAAAGGAGACTGGCTTACTGGGCACAATACCCAGATGCACAGGCGACTGGTAGGGTGGGACACCAGGGGAGGGGGCACATGCCGCCCCCCGAGATTGGTCCCAACTCAGCACCAGTCAGGACAGGGCAGTTTTTTGCTGCACAGGCCAGCGGTGTTTTGGCAGGGGGGGGGAGGGGGGGGCACTAAGCCACAGCTATTTACAGCTAATTTACAGGTTGGATGTTGAACTGGTTACTATCAAGTTCTAAGTGGTTTTTTAAAATGTACTTGCCATCTAAAGAAAAGAATATACCCATTAGGTTTCCAAACCACATACCTTGGGTGCAGCAACTATCAAATATTTTAGCTGTTTTCCTACAATTATGCAGCTTAATATCAAAGTGTAAGACCTCAAGAAATCCTGACTAACACAGGGAAACCATAAGAGGGGAGCATCCCTAAGGACAGGGGCAGGCTGATAGATGAAACTTACTCTCAAGTCCTGTTTACTAGGGACTTGGTCTGATCTAGGTATAGTTGAACTAGCCTCAAATACTTTGGGGCTAGTTCTTGTTGTAAACAGTCCATAGTTCCAGCAGTAATTCTCCCAATCTAAAGTTTAGCTCCAGTTTTAAAGAAAGATAAAAAGCACTCATTTCAGCAAAGCAGCAGGCAAGCCCAGCTATCACAAATGAATGGAGACCTGGGCCCAGGATTAAATTCTCTCTCATGCACACACATACAAAGGCAGTCATATTGCTGAGAGCAGCAACTGGTGATTTCCGGGTATTTACCTGGCATCAATTGTAATAAACATCTATAGACAAGAGACCATCTTCTTTTTCCCAAGACCTAAATTTAGCCACTAGCTATAGAAGTGGACCCCCTGCAAAGTGTACCTGACTATGGGTTTATATTCTTTGCTAAGCTTGCTGCTTATGATAACCTGCAATTTCCCCCCCACTTTTCCACCATTACACATTCTTAGAAGAATAAAGTACTGCAGTATTTCCTTTCCCAGAGATCTGTCCTACTGATTCTTCATCTTCAGAAGCTTAATTGAAAATAAGGTGAAAAACAAGCTATTAAGATCTTCTTTTCAAATCAGGCAAGTTTAAAGCTCCATTTAACCCAATGTCCAAAATACAGGAAAAACAACCACCTCCAAGACAGTAAAAAACAGCAACAATCACTCCAGCTATCAAGCAGGAGAGCTTGATCTTGCTGACAGAATTGGACAAAAGATACAAACTGATCAGAGGGCGGTGTCACTAATATTATATCCTGGGAACCCTGCTTTAAGCCATTAATTCAATAGAACTAGTATACTCAGCACATCCTGCACTCCATGCCCAAGTATTATATACTGCAAATTGACTGCCACAACAATACAGACCTCTACTGGGGTGCTAAAAGCATAAGTAGAAGTTATACACAGTAATATTCTTTTTGCATTAGACCATGCACAGCATTCCAAGATTCTAATCCTGTATACCACAGCTTTGCTAACTAATTTGTTTTTGATGCGGCTGTATGTCTAATTGTTTTGTAAAACTGACAATAGCGCCATTAAGTTTTAGGTTATTTAGGAATGTGCTCGTGATTTCAAATAGACTAAACACTGATGAATGTTTACAGGGGGGCCTGGTGTGATGTCAACTTCACATACCAGAAATTAAATGGCAAAGGGTTTGGGTAGAATTAAATACCCTGGTTAACCCAAAAAAGATTCACAGAGGTGTTAAAGCTGAAGAAACAATGCAAACAGCAAGAGACTGAGAGCACGGCTCAATGTTAGACTTCCGAGATTTTTAGGGAAATCTTCCACAGGCATAGTTATAGAACTGCTAGTAGGAATAGGAGCTGCTAGCAGTAAAGATAATCAATACTTTACCTAGAACTTTCTTCTGCAAGATTAGACAGCACACATCAAAATGCTTTTAAGTTTTCTACAACACCATTTCAATCCCCATCACCAGCAGGAAAGTACCTAAATCTGCCAGTATAAATACATGCTTAGTATTCAGACAACTATTATGCTTTAAGATTTCAGCCCCATAGCCCTAAAGGAATCCAGCCTTTAAATACTTTAGGGGTTGTCTGTTTGTTAATAGGGGATGAAAGGGAGAGGGAAAATGAGTACCGATTTTTTTTCCATAAAGGAGCATCTCAATTGGACAGATAAAGATGTTATCATGGATATATATTGCCAAAATGAAACAAACAGGCTAACATTAAAAAATATAGACATATTTAGTTCACCTAATAAACACAAATCCCCCCAATATAGCAGTCCTCCTCCTTAGTGAGTTGACCGAACTCATTTTCCAAAGTGTTAATTACCCAGATGTTATAGGTGACAATCTTCCATGCCAACCACTTCTCAAAGTAAGCCAAGTCAGGTTTTAATTGCTACCAGAATGAAAGGGCCATCTATAATGGTTTCTAACTGGACAGATACAGATGAATATTGTCTGGCTCTTACTTTTAGCCTGGACAATTCTGGAGACTGGAAAGCAAAGACAAGTCTACACCTTATCTTGCCAGTGACTGCTATGCAAGGTCAGTGCTCTTCCTTGTGACAAAAGATGTCTTTCGTTGGCCAATCCCAGGTTTTCTATAGAACCCACGTTTTCTCCCTAGCAGTCACTACACCAGTTCTTTATAAATACCTACTCTTCCATTATTCCCCTACATCACCTTGCCATGTAAGACTTGAAAGAAACAATGGGAAAGTTCCTTAACAACAATTAATAGAAAAGAATCACATCTCCTGCTGTTTTTACATCTGCTTCAGCCATGTCTGTTTCATTTCAGTTGCAACTTCCAGAGTCATAACCAACAAGGACTGTGCAAAGTGATCCTGCATTTAGAATGAATCGGCTGTTCCTTTAGGAGAAGAACAAATACAAAATCTTTGGTGACTTTCAGCAGAATTGAGTTCCTAGAGGTTCTGCATCTGGTGGGGGAATATTTGTTGCATCTAGTTGGTGATGCTAAGCATGAAATAAAAGCAACTGGATCCTCTTGGCAAAAACTGATAAAAAGTAAGTTTGGGTCAATATACAGCTTTGCTTTAAACATAATCAAACAGTCTCAATTGTTGCAGGGGATGGGAAGCAGGGGTGAGGACAAGGAAGTATGAGAACATTGGTCTATGGCAGTTGTGTCACCGTCCCACCATTGTTTCAATCCCATCCAGTATGGATTTAGGCCTGAATGTTGAATACAGTCTATATGACCAATTTTCCTCTAGAAAGACAACATTCAAATGGCCTGTCTAGACAGCTCTTGATGACTGAGACTGTAATTGATTACTCAGTTATGGGTCGTGACACCAGCAGTATATATAAGTAGGTACTCTAACACTACAAGTCTACAACAGCAGATCGAGGCTTTTGATAAGGGGCCTGCAGGTAGAATCAGGCCCTTGGTCTTCAAGGCCAGTGCTAAGCAGCAGGCACCACTGACTGCCTACCTAGGTTGACAGGAGCTGGGCAGCCCAGTTCCATCAGGTTCAGGCCTTCTGTTTCTACAGATCATCAGAGTGAAAGATGAATTGGGGGTGGGGGGTGCATAGGAAGGGGAGGGTGTGTACCACCATACCCCCTGGATTTGCCCCAATACCCCTACACCATAAAAAACCATCCACCAGAGGTAGCTCTGAGACAAGAATTTTGCCTCCTTTTGTAGGGTTGCAGATCCTTTTGCTGGTGTGAGAATATAGAGGCTGGAGAGGAACATAACTTATCTCAATATGGAAGTGACATGCTTGTATACTACCTTTCCCTTGAAAAAAGATTATTTTGTTCTGCTGACCTATTTATGAAAAACAGTGCCACCACAGAGTTTATACCAATAAGCTAGAGGGAAGAATTCCTCAAACAAATGGGGGTTTTGTTTGCTCCCTTTAGCGAGGAAGAAAGGCCAGTTTTTTTGTATGGAACCCAGGAGCAGCCAGGGCCCAACACTGCGGGACAACAGGTGGGCACACATCTGTCAATAGGGGAACCTGGGTTTCCCTATTTGTGGAAACATGTTGCAAATCAGATTCCCTGAGGAACAGAAGAGGAGAACCTGAGTTTCCGTTTGCAGACATGCCTCAATTTAGATTCCTGAATGCTTACCTATGCAAATGTAGGAACCCAGGCAGGCACTGCCTGGGCATCAGGGGCTCATTTCCCTTCATAAAGCAAACAAACATCCACTGCAAAATAACAGTGCAACGTTTTTGCACCAGTACTTGATGTTTGTCTTGCCATGGAATTGTTAATGACAGCACAAAAGCAGTATCTGTTTGCAGCCTCCAAAACAAATTTTCTATAGTAAAGGGGCAAACCTCCATTTTCTTTCAACTGGAGCTTCTGGCCCTTTTCTCCACAAATGTGCCATGTTGATCAGCTTACTATAGTTCTCTTCCTTGAAATATTTTTACTAGACAGGATATTTGCTGATGTTCTTCAACTGATGACCAAGTTTGCTTATATTATTGGTGACGCATACTGGTGAGACACATTATACACTATAGCCTAATTCAACAAAGTTCTTTTAAAATTTGGTTTCTGAAGCAAGAGGGAGGCAAGTGAGATTATTTTAGGAATAATGTTTTGATATGAAACTTACTCCCTGAATTTACTGCATGACCAAAACACTTCCTTGCTTACTCCCTTTTGTAATGGCATTACAGAATATCAATACAATCTAGAATTAAAGAACTAAACACCACAAGGAAAAGTTTCAGTAGCAGACTAAAAAGTTTCTAATTTTTAATTCTACTGGAAACAGGACTCAAGAAAAAGCTACCGTTAAAATTCGGTAACTGCTCTGGCCTGGCTACATAAGGTTCCAACACTAAATTGACCCTTTGGAGATTTACCTCCCTCACTTAAACTCTGAACTAGCGCAAAAGAATAGCTTAAAACAATGCCAGAGTAGGGGAGAATGCAACGTTTGATTAACTAAATTCCAAGGATGATGTTGTTGTCCAAAATCATTTGTTAGAGCAGGAGCTGAAATAGTTCCTTACATATGTTAATTTAGGTGTAAAAAAGCACAACAAAAAAGTTACATTTTAAAACACATTGAGCATACCAAATTATGGAGGCATATTCTGAGCACAATGTATATTCTTAAAATACTCCTTCGCTATCCTGCATTACATATATATTGAGTCTCACAGAATTTTCAGTTTCACTTAACAGTTGTCAGGCTTAGTAAATCTTAAAGGTGTTTGTATGGGGGGGCGGTTATGACCATCATAACAGTCAAAAGTTATTCAATGTGTTATAAACTTAAAGGTTCCAGGAACTGGGGGACATTGGAAAAATGAATGCAGAATAGTGTCACAAAAAGAAGGCTTTAGCAGTCTAACAAGTGATTTAAGATCAAACATCTGAAATGAATGACTGGAGCAGAAGTGTCAAGTTTGCCTCACATCTTCCACCACCAGTGTAAAGCTTTAGAGAGGGATAAGTGAAGAAGCTGTTGCCATATCCCTCCTTCCTTCAAATTTAATCTGTCACTAGGAACACATCCAGTACATCAGCCTCTCCGCCAAGCCCTTCCAACCAACTAGTCCAAGGATGGGAAGCTTCCTTGCCCCCTCCCCTACCCAGTTCATCTGGGCTAGTGCCTCATGGGCCTGATCTGGCCTTGAAGAGTTAACTGCTGTGGGAATCAACACATGCTGTTCAGCCCTCCATTGCTGACCTGTCTCTATATGCCAGAATTCAGCAGGGGGCCCTGGCTCCACTCACCCTGCCTCCAAATAACCAGCCCCTCCAGGAGCCATGGGGCTGGATTCAGCCTGGGAACCTTCTTTGCCACCCCAGAACTGGTCTACTGCCAAACACGGTGTTTCTGGTACATCAAAATAGTCTAATTATTTGTATATATCAGGCTCAGTTGCCACATATTAGAAATATCTGGTGTTCTGTGTGGCAGTCCAAACATTTAAATTACGCAGAAATTCAGTACGTTTCTACAACTTCATGGCTGCAGAAAGTAAGCCTTCTGAGTGTAACCTTTGATTTTCAACCAAAAACATTAATAGGACAGAACATTTCAAACAAAAACAATTTTTTTTTCTGTTAACAGAAGCATACAAAACCATTACTGTGAAAGTGCAAGTCATTTCAAGTGTTCATGTAGTGACCTTTATATTTTCCAATGATAATGTCCAAGCTTGGTTTTTCTGCAGGTTTTAAGAAAATTTAAAAATATATGTTGTTCAGGTCCTGCTCAGATGAACTAGGCCTCAATTGTTTCTCTCAGCTCATGTAGTACCATGAAGGTAAGGCAGCATTTAGTCCAGGGTAATTTTGTGTCTAAGTCTTAAGCTATGCCCCCTCTCCTCTCCCCCAATACAAGCACCTATGTAACTGCAGTCTTCCTTGGGCTTATTCAGGTGTATTGATGAAACAGACAAGCACAGAGGTCTTTAGTAAGTAGATAATGTGAACAGAATTTGAAATTTAAAGTTAAAACTTCAAGCTGGCATAAAGTTGCAAAAATAATCATAAAAATGGAACTTGGTTAACTACTGATGTGGATGGGTGGGTAAGGGGGGGAGGCGACGGGAGGATATAGTGAAAAGTAATTTAAATTTACTCAACAAGCACAGTAACATCTCCACATAGGTGACCGAACTTCTGAAAAGGGGTTGCGCCTTGATTGCAAGTAGTGACCACGGAGGTCCCATTGACATCACTAGGGTTCCAAGAAGTTTGAAGTCAAGAGGGTTTTATAATTAGTAGATGTGACCAAGAGACAAAGCAGGTCTACCAGGGGCATGACTTTCCAATTCACTTTCCAGACTACAAGAATTTTAAGTAGTTCTAGATGTAGGCATTTTTTTAAACTTGATTATATTAATATGTGACGTGAAATATTTATTCATGCTAGAATCTGGAAGACAAGTTCTTTGGAAGCAGAACTATTTTATTTAAATAATAAACTGCATGCTCTTTAGACTGCTGTATTAAATTGCAAATTCTCATTCTCCCCTCCAATCCAGAAATTTTATATTCTTACACTGTTTCTTTTCAATGCTCAGAAGTTTCCTAGAACAAACTGAAATACATAAGCACAACTGCTGCCACTGAAGTTTGCCATGTAAGTCACCTCAGTTTGTAAAGCGCACACAAAAATTAATCCTTTACATACCTGGAATGATTGCTCTCCTGAAGATGTCTGAGGTATCTTCGCTCATTTTGGTTTAAGGCTCTCAAGCTTCTGGCTTGAAAAAGCCAGGAATAAGCTGTTTAAAAGCCTTACAACACAATTGTAGCTGATCTCAGATATATCAACAAACCAATGCCTTCATTTAGCTCATAGTAAATAACCTTCAAAATAAAGGCACCCACAATCTAGTGGAGAAGAATGGATCTAACATATTATTTCAGAATTTTTAGTAGACATTAAAGAGGAAGCCACAGAATAAAGCTTCAAAAATGCGACTCAGCAGTGACAGAGCCAGCTAAAGTTTTTTAAATTATAAACTAAGAAATTATATTATGAGGTTTTTGCCTATTACCACTCCTTTCTGGTGGTGTTCTTCATCTTCTACCTAAAGATTCTAATGCTTTACCCAACTGTAACAAATTAACACCTGGAATTATTATTTTAAGATGGGAAGACAGACTCAGAAAGTGTGACTTGCTAGACTTATTTAATGGATGGTGGTACCAATAACCAGGCTTTCAACTCGGGTCTTCAAACGTTAAAGCTTGTATTTTAGGCAACATGCCATTACTACAACTGGCTTCATTTTATTTTCCGTGTGCATGAAATACAATACCCTGGTTTTTGTTGAAAGTCTGGAATGGTAGAGTAACAAAAGCCTGAAACCTGATCTAATATGCTTTGAGTAATCAGCTACGCTGTTTAATGTTTATGAGACACGCTTTAATATTAAGGCTCTTGTAATGTATTAACAAGTTTCATAAACATATTACAGATACGTTAGTTTGTTTAAGCAGGAGTAAACCTATTGTTGAATTACTTATTAGCACCTTACCTACTTATCCTTACAGCCAAGTAGGAGGTACTGTACTTATTTTGCACACTGAGAAACCCAGAAGCCTGCGCAATGCACTGACTGCTGGGACCATCCTTTGCCAGCATGTACGGGACCGCAGCTCTACCTTAGGCCCAACATTTCAAAACATTACTGAAGTCTTCCAAGCTAGAGGTGGCAAGTCACAACCTGATTTTTCCAGGGAAAACAAAGTTCTTTTCCCCTTAAATTACATGAAGCAAGCTCTTTGAGAAAATTATCCAGGACCACATCTGCAAGGGACCAGCAGGGGAGATTATGCTTAGGGGCAATCAACATGGGTTCATTAGAGGCAGGTCCTGTCAGACCAACCTGGTTGCCTTCTATGACCAGGTCACAAAAGCCTTGGACACGGGTGTCATGGTGGACCTAGTCTTTCTGGACTTTAGGAAGGCTTTCGACACTGTCTCTCACCCCATCCTCATTAAAAAAAAAATAGGAGACTGTGGTGCTGACGCCTACAGTCAGATGGGTCACAAATTGGCTGGAGGGCCGCTCACAGAGTTGTGGTGGACGGGTCTTATTCGACCTGGAGGGATGTGGGTAGTGGGGTTCCCCAGAACTTGGTCCTTGGGCCCGCACTGTTCAATATCTTCATCGGCGACTTGGAGGAGGGGGTGAAAAGCACCTTGTTCAAGTTCACAGATGACACTGAATTGTGGGGAGAAGTGAGCACGCTAGAAGAGAGGGACAGGCTACTAGATCTGGATAGGTTACAGAGGTGGGCAGATGAGAATAGGATGGGTTTCAATACAGACAAGTCTTGCACCTGGGGAGAAAGAACCAGCAGCATATCTACAAGTTGGGGAACTCCCTTCTCGTCAGCACAGAGGCAGAAAAGGATCCTGGAGTCACTATTGATTCCAAGATGAACATGGGCCACCGATACGGGGACGCGGTCAGGAAGGCTAACCGCACCTTGTCGTGCATCCATAGACGTATCAGGAGCAGGTCCAGGAAAGTCATCCTCCCCCTCTGTGCAACATTGGTCAGGCCTCAGTTGGAGTACTGCATCCAGTTCTGGGTGCCGCACTTCAGGAGGGAAGTGAATAGCAGCAAGAGAGTCTAGAGGAGGGCCACTTGCATGATCAAAGGGCAGCAGGGTAGGCCCTATGATGAGAAGCTACAGGACCTGAACCTATTCAGCCTCCGCAAAAGAAGGCTAAGAGGGGATCAGGTGGTCACCTCTAAACTTGCCAAGGGAGACCAGCAGACAATGGGAGAATCCCTGTTCCCCTGAGCACTACCGGAAGTAACAAGGAATAACGGCCATAAGTTGACAGAGTAGATTCAGGCTAGACATTAGGAGGCACTACTTCACAGTCAGGGTGGCTAGGATCTGGAACCAACTTCCAAGGGAAGTGGTGCTTTCCCCTACCCTGGGGGTCTTCAAAAGGAGGCTAGACAATCACCTAGCTGGAGTCGTTTGACCCCAGCATCCTTTCCTGCCCACAGCAAGGGGTCGGACTTGATGATCTGTTTAGGTCCCTTCCAACCCTACCAACTATGAAACCAACTATGAAACTATGAATTCAAAAAGACCTTAAGAAAAAATTGCGGGGTAGAGAGGGACGAGAGATTACATTTAACAAATAGGTCACCAACCTGTCCATAAGTAAGTTTAGTGAGTGTAGCCCAGTTCCAAGCACATCTCATGTATAACTAAGTGCTGCATAAGAACTGTAAAAACAATCCTGTTCTTCAATTTAGTTACTGACTTACCAAATTTACTCAATTTCAAGATGAGATTATTTTTCCTGTTTAACATTGGAGAAAAAAGACCCTCATCTTGGAAACCAGTACAAAGGCCCTTATCTTGGAAACCAGTACAAAGTGGCACTGTGGGGGAGGAGAGTGGTGGCAGCTAGTGTGACTCCAAGGGAAGAATGGGCCTCCCCCACAAGGCTGAGGGCCAGGCAGCAGGCGGTAAAACTGCCTATCACATTGCACTGTCTCCACCCTGCCTCCCTCCCTACCACTGCTTTACATGCTGCAGTGGTGGTGAGGATGAATTGAATTATAACAAAGTTAAATTTTTTCTATTTATTGGAGAGGGCTACCCTAAATTAAGAGCAGTCTTGGACTTGGATACATAATGGAGAGTAGGTATAACATGGTGCTCACTTTCAGAAAAAAAATATTTTGATTAAAAGATATGGTCTAGACCAGGGGTAGGCAACCCCTTGGAACAGGTGCCAGAGCATGGCATGTGAAGGCATTTTGCTTGGCATGTGCGCCTTGGGACAGATGACGGGGAAGGGGCTCAGGCTGTGCTGCCACAAGGATCAGACCCCTTGCGACTCTCCTGCCAGCTGCCCCAGCGTGCCAACATCTTACAAGTCGAGGCTGCAGGTGGTTTTGGCACTCTACCCAAACATGTGGCTGACCCCTAGTCTAGACACAGGCTCCCTGTCAACTTAAAGATACTCAATATTTGTAGCTCTTAACTATTTTAAACCTATGCAATTTGGAGCTCTGAACTACAAACAGACCGATTAGTACATTGGGGGGGGGGGGGAGGGGAACTAAAGGCTGACTTCTGAACGGATGCCTATAAGTGCTTTTAGATACTTTTCTATCACCGCACAACATCTACAAGGGAAAACAAGACATACTTCCAAACAAGTTGACAGGACAAAAACCTGAAAGCTTCAAGAAACTTTAAAAAAGAAAGTATGCTGATATACTGTCTGAATAATGTGAGAATAGTCATATATAATGCTCAGCGATCAATACTGACACCACTACAGTGGCCCCCCAAAAGCAGTGCTTTAAAAAAAGTGAAAATCATTAACTGGGCCTTGATTTCAAAAACTAAGATAAACTTTCCTTCTCTACATAAAAAAAACAAAACACACACACAAGAATGCAGTATTTGGGCATTAATGCTATTAGTTACCAAGACAGGTCTCTCCATTACACAAGCCCCTATTCTTCCCCCTGGCTAGACAGAGGCCTCTAAGTGTATAACTAATTCCATGAGACAAATCATGAGAAAAAAGGAACAGAAGTACACCTATGTTAATAACTAGCATGTCAAGGGAAAGCAGCAAACATTTGATAACTCCAGTTAGTGCCCACTAGAACTCTTCTTAAAAAGACATTAGAGCTGGAAGGGACTTCAGAAGATCAGAGTCCAGCCTTCTGCCCCAGGGGCAGGAAGTCAGCTGGGGTCAAAGGATCCCAGCAAAATAGACATCCAAATGTTTCTTAAAAGAGTTCAGTGTAGGTGCTTGCACCACCTCTGGAGGGAGTCTATTCCAAGCCTTAGGGACTCGGACAATAAAGAAGTCTTTCCTTATGTCCAGCCTAAAACGGTCTTGGAGGAGTTTGGAGAGATGTACTGACAAGGGAAAGGAAGACAGCCTCCCAGTCACCCAGACTCCCTTGAACTGGCATCTCCTTCCTAATTCAGTAGACAATTTCATCAGGGCCAGATTTACCAGAATGTCCCAGTACTTTGTGGGGCTACAGATGGGATGTGAAGTAAAACATCCTGGGAAAAGTGCAGCCAGAACTTCAACTAGATGTTCCTGGAGAGGCAGAAGAGGGCTGCAGGCAAGAACTATTATCAGGGTCATGTATTATGCCACCTCATAAGGCACACAATTGTCATTTTGTGACAGGAAAAATTGTTTTTAATGCAAGAACTAAAGATCACCCAAAAATAATCATGAAATGGTCCCCATGTTCCTGAAAAAGATGAAGATTATAAACAGGTATTATGGAGAGAAAAATGTATAACTAAGCTCTCAATGCTAGTAATTTGCTTAAACTTGGGGATTGGAGTGGAGATTCAATTAATTTGGCTCATTGCAAAATGACCCACTTCCAGATCTGGTTTGGGTAGAGGCGAGGCTTCTTGCCACAGAAGCTAGAGCTGCTGCTGCTCAACCACAGCAGTTCCCTCAGCAGGGACGCAGGAGTTCAAGTAACAGACAACTCCTTCACTACTGACAGCTGCAGTGACAAGTCCCCTAGGTCAACCCTCCCTCTCCCCCTATGAGATGGATCTGGGCACGGGTTGTACATTTGACAAACCTGGTTTAATCTAACCTCTGAACATTTTGATTGAAATATAAAACTAATTATTTAAGGGACTGATTAAAGGAATTTTAACATTTCATTCTCAGGGAGTGGTGGTGAGGAAAGAAAAAATTAAAATTGTGCATCACAATTTTACAGTCTCAGACAAGGGCAAATTGTCTCCTGGCCTTGCACCACACAGAGCAACACAAGACATCCAAATAATACTGTCCCACATTTTAAAATATTCATCCAGAGGTAAGAACCTGAAGTCATGAAAACGGGACCTTATACCAAGTGTCTTCTGTTTGCAAGTAGCACAGTATATACAAATGAGAAACTGGACTGAATCTTAAATCAGCCCCTCTGAAGTGTTTGATATGACGTCAGCTTACACACAAGTTTGTCAATGAAAAGGAAAACTAAGTGGACTGTGGAGAAATTCTGCTGCCAGAGGTAAAGGCAGCTGTCCAAAAGCCCAATGTATGCCACAAGCCAGTTCATAAGCAATTCTTGAAAGCAAATTTCCAAGGCACTGCCTATCAGCCAGCAGCAAAAGTTGATAGCAGTTCAGATTCTAAGCGTGTTCAGAGGAGGCATGAACACTGATGTCATATCATTCATCTCATCTGCTATCTGAAAGGGTTAAAATAAATAAACAAACAAGTAACAACCAGCCCAGTACTGCCTCATGATGCAACCGGTTTTGCTTATGCAAAAAATGATCCGAATAGAGAATGATGTTTCCACAGCTTGTGTGTTCAGTGTAATCTTTAGTCAGGTTCCTTTTACATGGCTCTCTGATGAAATTCTCATTTAATACAATCTTTTAGCAGTTTGTTTCCATTTGGCTGGGGGGAAGGCACAAAAAACTTAATATGTGATTGACTTAAAAGGGCTGCTAGAGTATTGCTCAAGTAATTTTTCAAGCTCAACTTCTATCTAGGAATGTCAACAGATTGTAAGACACGTCTGTTTCCTCCCTAGATTTGGAAAGGCAAATTACTGATGCTATTCTAAGTTGGTGAATCTGGGTCATTCACTACACAAGTATTAGCAATACAACTGCATAGCAAAGTTTCTTGCTAATGTATGTCCTTGCCTCAAAGTACAGGATATTCAAAAGCATCTTAGAGTAAGGATTTAGGAAAGAAGTATTATTTAAGTGTATGAAAGAAGTCACTTTAGTTTGGACATGGCAGCCTGTTTGTTATTCCAATTCTTTTTTCATTTGGAATCTAACAACACCTTAGCTGTCTATCACATTCAATACAACAGATTGGCTTTTGGTAGTTCCATGAGGAGAAAAATTCTGCAAAGGCAACTCACTCACAGTCTCGACAAACTTGCTTACAAAGGACACCTCACTCTATTTGATAAATATTTCACAAATATTCTAAAACTAGAACGTTATTTCTGATGTGTCTAATTTGTTATTCTCTTGTTCAATATAATAACATAAATTCCGCTCAAATAGCTTTGACTGGCAATAGCACAGCCTTCTGAAATATTTCCTCTATTGCCCATATACTGTCAGATGCATATTAATCCTTTGTACTTTTCATAAACCAAATTACTATATTGTGTTGAACATGTTTCTGTAAGAGCAGAGGGAATATACTATTTAAAAGAAAATCCAAGAAAAGCAAATGTGTATGATTTCTAAAAGGGGGGGGGGCAGGGAAGGGACATGGCTATGACAAAGCACAAACAAAGATATGGTCATCAAGTTTAAGAAAAACGCTGACTTGACAAATGTGAAATTCTTATTGTGCTAGTGTTGACAAAAGCTGGAAATTCCTAATTTGACACTGTGATGTAACGTAATACTGCAACTTGATGTACCGTCAGAACACAAATACCTTGCTTTCTCAGCCTGTGATTTTCTCAGCTTTTCTGAACTTCTCAGCTTGTGACTTTAAAAGTCAAAGGACTGACAGACTTTAAATCTACTGGGAATGTCTGAACCTTAGTCCCATAAAAGGTGCAAATTTTACTCCAGCAGATTAAAACTTTTGTTAACTAACCTCCAGGAAGAAAACACTACATCAACACTTATCATCTCCTTTAGTCTTAAGAGGTGTGTTTGTGAAAAATATGGGAGGTATCAATGAAAAGTAAACCCATTCTAAAATGAGCAGTTATTGCATTTCTCCTTTCTTCCATTTTCAAAAACAAGAGACAATACAGGATTTTGAGTTTGATATTTATTTTTAGCAGGATGTGTGTACTAATGGATGGTGACATCATTAGAAGATACGTCCATGTCCACCACCTGCAACAGAAGCTAGATAGATGTTAAAGTAATCATACTGAAAGATGGTAACATGACACTACTTACCCACCATGGTATTTAAGTCACCTAGTAAGCTGCAAGGTTAGCTTTTGATGCAAACATACTTTACCAGCTGTTAAAATTCATCTATCAAGCTAATTCAATGCATACAGTACCTTGAATTTAATGGGAATAATCAAGTAAAAGTTAATTAAAATGTACCCGGTACAAATCCTCTTATATAGAAAAGGTACACATAGATATTGTTCTGCAATGAGAGAATATTACTTACCTATAATTCTTTTCTTAAGATGTCCCAATCTAGGCCTATAGATCCAGTAAATGACTAGCAAGAATTCCTGGCAGTTTCCATTCCAATGCTACTGAACTACATCAGTAGACACTACTGCTCTATTTATAAAACATTTTTTTGCAAACCAGAAGTATAAACTTTAAAACACCTCTCTGAAGGAGAGAGAAATATATCCATTTGTTTCCAACAGTGAAGTTTTTTACCAGATTTTTATAAAAGAACAGCTTCAGGCAAAGGTATCTAACCTAGACAGACATAAATGCTATTTAAGATTTTTGTTTGTTTGTTTAAGATTGAGCACAAGCAGGCTAACTCTGACCTACATCTAAAATACTGCTGCAAATAATCTGGTCCTAGAAATCCTTGCTAGACTGACCAATTAAGCTTCAGTTAAACCCAGGAAATTTATATAAATAGTTTCAAAAGCAGAGCTGGACATCAGGACTCTCAAAATAACTCAGTTTCACACAAGATGCACCAAATTAGGTCAAGTAGTTTATCTTCAGAATTTCCTGTAAGGTCAAATAAACCCGTTAGGACTTAATACACTGAGCAAATTGAGATTTTAATATTACTGAAGACCGCCTATTTCCACAGTACTCAATACTGTCCCCTTCAATACAGGTTAAGGTTTGTATCTGGAGAAGTTGTGCAATTCAACAGAAAACAAGCTGTTGGAGGCACACACCAAGAAAAACAACACCCCCCTAAGGTAGAAAAAAAATTGTTTTTTGTAATTTTACAACAAAAGAATTCCTGCTAGTCACACACTGGAAGTAAAGACTGAGGAGTGATGATCTAATATTTACCCTTAGGAAGAAATTTTAAACAAACTAAACATTTAATACTATGTTTAGTGAAGAACATATACTAACAAAAATTTTACGCACTTCCAACTTATGCTCTTTCTCTGCAAGGAATTCTTTTTGACATCGGAGAAAGTCTGACAACATTCGAGTTAGTTGTTTTCTATCATCTATTTCAGCCGCCAACCTGCCATTGTAATCCGCCAGCAACATACATGCATCATCTACCATTTTGGAAAGTTGTTCTCCAGATTCCTTATCTAAAGAAAAAAAGAAAAAAAAGTACAGCACCGCATTACAAAAACTCCTGTGAAGCTCCAACACTAATACTTCAATTACTGGATCTCAGGTCTTACCTGTTATTCTATCTAGCAAGGACACATCTTGGACTTCTACAGGCAATGAAGCTATCCGCTGATGAACAGCTGCATCTCCTGAGGCAGCATTCTCTAGTTCTTGTAATGCTCTAATGAGATCTGTAGTCTGAAAAAGAAAACCCCCCACATTATTAAATGAGATTCAGTCAACAAATCATGATACAAATTGTCAGCCATTTCACAAATTTACAGAATGCATCAGCCCAAGAGCATTTTGCCCAAGGCAGCCTTAAAAAAATAATATTCTCTCCCCATTGGTGAAGCAAACAGTATCATTACTACATATATTAATTCCATACAGATGAGCATTAGCATTCCCCATTTCAAATCATGTCCCGTTAAAAAGGGCTTCAGTTTACATTTTTAATTTGTGCAGCAGTAAAACAATAAAAAAAAAGTCAGTCAGTCTCAAGAGATGTGCATTTGTTACACTGAAGAAGTTAGTAACAAAAATGTTGGTGCAACAAGATTTACCAAGTCATTACCTCTAATACTCTTTTGGCCTGATATTCCCCTAGCTGCCTTAAAAACTTCTGGCAAGATGAATTACCATAACTAAAAAGTCAGAATTAGGATGACAATGAAGTGCCTGCATTTTCTTAAAAACAGAACATTTTCCCCAAAAATCAGCTCTCCCCAAATTGCGGTACACATATTAAGCAGGGAAAATTATTTTCTGCATGGGATAGAAGCCCCCCCACACCAATTCCTGTTCCATAGTGCAACAGCTGTGGCATTACTATTCAGGCAACTGAGCAAGTCGATTGCCTTACTAGCTCATTGTCCTTCACTCCGTCAGTTGCTAACTATTGTCTCTCATTTTTAATGGTTCTGATGTTCCACTAATCAAGCTAACCTTTAAAGGCAATTTTCCTATTTGCTCCTAGTTTCTCTCTCCCCCTATTTTATAGACTCTAGTTCTTTTCAAAATTAAAATCATAGATCCACTCATGAGGTGCGTCCAAACAAGTGTGAACGTGCCTCTTGCAGTGTCTCAAACTCCTTTGGTGCAAAAAGATTGCAAATTTGATAAATTGCAATCTTTACTGCTGCAAATTTGATAAATTTGCTCAAAATTTGGTATCTGGAGAACCAGGTATCAAAAAAATACCCCAGGGGAAAAAAGCGGGCCAGGGCACAGTCCTGGATTCTGCCCTGAGGCAGCCAGAGGCTCTGTCTTCCACAGGGATGCTCTAGTAGCCAGCCAGAGCATCTCTATGGCTGGCCTTTGCCTCAGTGCTGAAGCACGCCGCCTGCCTGTGTGGGGCAAGCAGCAGGGCAGGCTGCAGGGACCTGGACCCGGGCTCTGTTCCAGGTAAGTAGGGAATGGGAGGGGGGCCTGGAAAAGAGGGGAGTGGACCATGGGGAGGCCTCTGCCCCAGCCCAGCCCCCTGATCTCTCCCCAACTTCCCTCTCATTCCCCCAGCTCCCCAATCTCTCCCCAGCTTCCGCCTCATTCCCCCAGCTCCCTGATCTGTCCCTAGCTTCCCCCTCATTCCTCCAGCTCCCCAGTTTACTCCAGCTCCCAGATCTCTCCTCAGCTTCCCCCTCCTTCCACCAGCTTCCCAACTGCTCCCCCAGCTTCACCCTCATTCCCACAGCTCCCCAATCACTTCCCCAGCTTCCCCCTTGGACCTTGCAGGAGGGCAGTCCATGTGCTGTGTGGGGCAGGTGAGCCCTCTGGGGGGGCAGAGGACTCACCCCTCCTAAGTAGCTCCCCCACACAGTCCCCCCACACCGCTTCCCACCCCTCTCCTGCAAATCCTACATCCCCCATCACACACCCATTATGTGATAAGAAAACCAAAAGCAAACATCAAAACATATAGGTATTTAAAATGTATTTTATTATGATGATAGTGACACTTGTAGACTTCCAAATTGCTCTAACATTGTAAATATTGCAATAAGACATGGCCCAACTGATCTCTCTCTCCCTCTATATACATACACACACACAGGCAACCCGCCCCCCCTTAACACTGTTCTACTTAACGCTATTTCGCTATAAAGCTCATTTTAAATTGATACCCGATTTCACTTAGCACTCAGTGAGTTTCATTATAATGCTAGCGGTCACCATCTTGGGTCATTAAAAACAATTGCGATTGTCATCTTGAGCTGTCAAATATTTTCCTTTTCACTTAACACTTGTTTTGCTTAACATTCGCCTTTTCAGGAACCAATTAAGAGCGCTAAGCAGGGGTTGCCTGAAGTGGTCTTTTGTTCTAACTGGAAGAACATGGACTTTGGGGTATTTTAAATGGTGAATTTCGGATGCTGCTTCAGCAGTCCAGCTGCCATAAGGGGTAGTGTCCCCAGATACTAAGTGGCCGGGCCCCAGAAGCTCCTGAGAGCAAGTAGACCTGAGCTGTTTGCCAGGGCAGCTTTTTATCCTGCTGGGACCAGCACAGGTACTGAACATGCCCATGCAGATCAGTCTTCAGCAGCAGCTAGGCCCTCAGCTTTAGTTAAGGAGGAAAGGAAGGGTGAATCAGCTGAAGAGTAAGCTCTGATCCTGCTCTATGCAGCCTTAAACTCAGGAAATAACCTTTTTTCCTTCATTGCATAATATATTCTGGGACATAGGTATGCAACAAAATTTAAGTTGGCTATTGTGGAATCATACTTCAAACAGAAACATTGTTGACAAACTTACAATAATCCTAGTTTAATATATTCCTTATTTTACTGAGAAGGCAAGCTTTTGTCATTTTAAAGTTCTATAAAAAAACTAATATGCACATGTATTAAGTGTCAAATTTGCTGAAATTATAAGATACTTCGATATTAATGTGTCAGAACCAAGATTTAAAAGATACATATTTCAGGAAGCCCACAAATAAAAAGTACATAGTAGATTTTGGTGGACTGAATAATGTACACCAGAGTTGTTTAAGAAAAACAAACCTATATTTTTTAGTGTTCAATTTAATCTTCCTACTTATCCCCAGTATTTGGAGCTTAACAAGACAAAACTTTACAGGTCATTTCCTCTGGCCTATCAATGTTCCTTTACATCCTTAAGAGCACCACCCCAGAACTTATAATTACTGTGAATGAATGAACGAGCATCAGCATGAGGGAATTATTAGCAAAGCTAATGCATCTAACAGTGATATCCATCTCCTCTCCCTTCCCCTCCCCTCCAATATAATGGCATGTATAGCAGCTGGTACTTCTGGGATCAATACTGTCTGCACAGCTGAGAGCACAAGTGCTGCCTTGAGTTACACTAGCATTTGTTTTATTCAAATCAGTCCAAGAACTGAGGAAACAGAGGTGAGAGAAGCACTTTTACTTATCTACTAGCTATGTCAAGCGATGACCGAGATCTTAAAAGGAAGCCTTATAGCGCAGAGTGAGTACTATAAATTTCCAGTCATTGTAACTGTATCCCAAACCTTATGAAATATTTAAAGTTGTACATTTACATCTACCTGTGGAGGGTCAGTTGGAGAACTTCGGGCTGAACCGTTGTTGTCTTCAACTTGTATCTGCTCATACGTGCGCTTCTTACCCTTCTTGTCACCATCTAGAAATTAAAGGACAGATCCAAAGGTCAGTTCAAGGAACCATATATTAAAACAAGAGAGAAATCAACACCCTTGTGTTCACAATATACTTACACAATGCTTGCCTAAGTTGTTCTAATACATCGTTTTCATAAACAGACCTCTCTTCCCAGATAGAGAGTACTCGGCCAAGGTGCTTCTTACAACTCTCATCAGACTCACTGTTGCAAGGAAGAAAAGTAAAATCACCGCTAATAAAAAATTGTAATATACCCAGTATCAAACAATGCAGCCTTATGATGTCTTTTATCCAATAAACTGGCTTTACAAACGTAAAAATAAATCTAACTTCTGACATGCCCGTAAGAAAAATCTTTGTTCTACATGAAGAAAGCCAAGGCACAAGAAGTAATCTGTCCAATACCATGCAGCAAGTATGTCATGCTAAAGTACAAGTCTCTTGGCCCACAACTCTAATTTCACTATTGAAGAATGCATGAGAAAACATGATTTATTTACAGCACAGGTGCTCAACCTTTAGGCCCTGAAGGCCAGTGCATCTGATTCAGCACACATGGGCCAGGATTCCCCACAGATCCAGAAGTTTGGTGTGAGCATATAGCATAAGTAAATACAAAGGTTTACCTTCATTCTAATATGCAAAACAAAGATGGCTTACAGCTTTTCAAAATAAAAAAAAGATTATCTGCATGTAGACAAACATGTATATTAAAGAGATCAAAATATAATAACCATGTATTCACTATCCAAATGATATTTTTTTATTTATTTATTTTTTTTTAACTAAACTAATGCATAACAGGAAACTTTAAAAAGTATAATGAAGATCCAAATTAATGGTTATTTAATCAACACATATGAAGGTCACTGGGTAGATGAGAGGTTAACTTGCTAATAAATGTTTTCAGGGCTTTCTCCTTCATAGATGTATTCACTATTTAAATCCTTACCAACACTGCAAACAATATATTTTTCCCCATACCTGGAAACATGCTTAAAAGCCTCCACTATAACCGGTGCAAAGTCTTTTGTAAATTCTGGTCCTTTCCTTTTGCTGTTCTGAATTACATCATTGGCCAGGTATAGGAAAGTAAGCTTCCTGTTTGACTTTGCTGATAAAAAGAAAAAAATAAATAAAAGAGTAAACCAATACAGTAATACAAAGCAGTTACTGATATAAAACTATTTCTGCAGAATAATGCTGTAAAGGACCTATCTAAAAATACAAAGTTGCCTAGTATTGATTACCAATGGAAAAATATATACAAATAACACAGTTGCAGAGGAAAACTATATCATTATAATAAATCAAATACATCACACTTGTCCTTATCTCCTGTAGCAACAAATCTCCATTTTCCTTTAAATTGTTCCTTCAAATTCTATCCATCCCCAGCATCCCTATTAGGCTTCAAATTTAGAGGTGGAATGAAGTTTTTCCAAGTCACAACATTGTGAATCAAAGTATATCAATGAACTTGTAACCTTAGGAATGTTTGCCCTGTGTTACCATAAGAGACCTAAAACTACTAAGCAACTTAAGTGACTTATTCCCATTAAATGAGGCTTCAACTCCTAAACTTAAGCTATGTTAGGTTAGGTTTAGGAGTACCGGTACATTGCTAGACTGTCATTTACCACAGTCTTTATTAAATTATACTCCTCAGGGAAGCAACTGCTTTGCTTTTATATAGGAGGTGTTGGGGGGGGGGGGGTTTGTCCTAAAATTTTACAAACTATAAAATGTAAAAAAAATATTTTAAATCCACGGGT
>NW_017728992.1:2070523-2079458 GCF_001723915.1 Gavialis gangeticus
TTCCCCCCCGGGGAACCAACTGTTTTTTTTTTTATGGGGGGGTGTGGGGGGGGGGGGGGTTATGTCCTAATGTTTCACACACTATAATATGCAATCAATAGTTTACACATCAGTGGTTTTCAACATTTTTTTTCCATTTGCAGACTCCTAAAAAAATCTGAATGGTCGTGTGGACGTGTTTAAATTATACATGTGGATATTCACGTACTTTTGACTGATCATAGATATCTTTCGTGGATCCCTTAGACAGTCTATTGACCTCCAGGGATCCAGGGATCACATGTTGAAAACTACTGGTTTACATTAAATATTTCAGCTATATTACAAATGAATCTACTGAGACCTTAAATTTTCCACACATCTCAAAGACAGATTATGCTTTTTTCAAAGTTTGAATAACTTGCCATACACCCAGCCCATGAACGTACTGCTGCCTTGCCTTAGAAAATAGCTTTCCATAAGACATCAGCAAATCAAGTGACACTGAAATACAATCAACCACCAGTACACCATTCTTTAAGTTTAGTTAGAACCTTCTTGTAAACCATGTTCCTGTCTCCAAATCCTCTACTACACCAATCCAAATATCAAGAAGAAATGAAAAATGAAAACATGTCAACATCAGAAAAGTGAGAGTAAACAAGACTATGATGCTATACAGAATCCGCTAACTGAATAAACCAACATGCTTTCATGCATACAAACTATCAGCATGGAAAACTTCTCACTAAAGCGGCAAATTTAGAATTACATCAGTGCATTTCCCATGTGAATACCTGCACAGGAATTCTGGTATTTGCTTTGCCAGGGACCGAAAAGCCACTTTATACACAACTCTTCACTCCTTAAGCCACAAGTCACATAAGAGCTCATGCCCTTCTTCAATATAGGCTGGCCATCCTTATGGCACGAGTACCACAAGTGGCACAGGCAACCTTCTTGTTCGTCGCACACCACACATCAGGGAGAAGACAGGTAGCACACTGCCAGATAGGGCAGGGAGCAGACTGGGCAAGGAAATGATTAGAGTGACACTCTGGAAGAGTATGGAGCTAACTTGTGGCATACACCTACCAAAAAGTTTGGCCCCCTATTAGTCACCTTTACCGCAAATCTGGGTTTCTGCCAAGCTGCATTCTCTCTCACACTCTCATCCTTTGCCTCCTTTCTCTATTTAGAAAAGAAGAGGCAGGGACCATCTTTTCAGAGTGGAGTTGCCAACCTACATTACATATACCACAAGGCTCAAAGAGGCTAGGAATCAGGGTTAAGATACCAATGCTGTTAAGACCAGAAAATCACTTCAGAAGCTTAACAGAACTGACTTTCTTCAGAGGACTAACCACCAAAAGAGCCCCCCCCCGTACAGCAGCTGGTACCCATCTACACATTCTACAGCTCAAGACTCACATGGCCATCACGGACAGAGAGCAGAACATGATTAACATTTAGATGTTCTGATGTCCAAGCACCAGGATGAAAAGACATACTGGAAGTGCATAGCATACATTACAGAAATTATTTCAGCAAGTTATTCAATTAAAAAAAAATATTTATGCCCAGAAGGTGAACATAGAAGAGCCAGGCAAAGATGTCTAAATGAAAGAAAGCATGGAACATCAGGAAAAGAAGATTAAGCATAAAGGAAAGAATAAAATAACCAAATTTCAATCAGGTAATGTTAAATCTAAGCTCATTCCCCTGGGGATACTTCTAAAGACACATCAGGAAGGAAGAGCACACAACTTAAGAACTGATGGCACTATTTTCTAGCATCCACCATATAGAGGACTGGGGGCCAATCTCTCTGGTAGATGTTCCCCAAATTAGCCCCATACCCTCCTTAAGTGCCACTCTAATCACTTTCCCTTACCTAATCTACTGCTCAGCTTTCTGCTCTCTCCCCAGTCTACCATCTGCCACAGGTTGGCCAACCTTGATCCAGAGCCCACTACTGGCTCTGACCAACTGAGACCTGACTAACATGTATTACCCCCAACATACGACTAGATATTCATGACTATCATCCAGGGAGAAAAACTGATACCGACTGTCTCTACAGTAAGCCCTGGGATACTGGTTGACTTTCAAAGGAAGAAAGGAAAAAATAAAGTAAGATGTTAAACAATTACTATGTCCTCAGGTTATATGATTGCTGCTGAACAGAAGTAAAAAAGCCTTGCATTTTAAGATGAAGGTTTTTACAGACCCAAGAGAGAAAGTTCTTTCCCTCTCTCAAAAAAAGCCAATTCAAAAGTCGACTGTTAGAAGATGAAGGAACAATCAATAGTACATCTAGTCTAGTGATTCTCAACCAGGGTGCCATGAAATCCTTTTAAGAAGGTCATGTAATATTAGTACTGTTGGGTACACAAACACCTACACATAATTTGTAAGATAAACCCAGAGATATCAAAGACGAATGCATGGTATCTGGCCTGTTGCAGTCTTTTAAATTTATTTACAACAAATGAATTGCTCTATTAGTTTTCCCTGGTTAAAAAAAAACAAGCAGAAGTTAAAACCTCCCATTTTCCAAAGGGTGCCTTGAGTCCAAAAAAGTTGAGATTTTCACCGTGCTAGTCAGACTTCCCACTAACCATACTCTGCCTTATCCTGATGTGTCTGGCAAAGCCAGTAATTTTTTCTTTTAACCATCTGCTGGTAAAAAAGACATAGCATCATATCACCTAAAAGTTGAAAACTGATGAAGCAGTTTATATAACATCTTTAAAAGAACACCACCCACAGCCCAACTGAGTTGTTTAATTATGGTTCCATTTTGTAAATGTTTAATCAAAAAGATTCCTTTGCAGATGGGGAATAATATCCATCAGCATAAAATTTTTAAAAGAGAGAAAGAATCTATTGTTATAGCTGAGTAATTTTACTAGCTACAAAAATTCTTGCGACTAGTGAGAACTAAAACCCAGGCTAGGGTCCTTTTACAGGCTCATCTGCATGTTTATAGCATGTTTGTCCAATGACAATGATCAGTTTTAAGAAATGGAAGGGATGCTGAAAGCGCCTTTCATTTAAGCAATTCCATGGCATCAAGGAAACAAAAGTTCCCTCGGCATTCGGTAGAGCTGTTAGATTTGCACTGTTGCATGCTAAATTTATAGGATTGCCAAGATTTTTTTTTTAGAGAGATCTTGTCTCTCTCCATGACAAAAAGTGCCTACTGACATTGCAAGGTGCACAAAAGTAGCTAACATGCAGTAACTGTTATGCTGAAACAATACACTCTGCTAATAATATCTAGTCTCTTCCTCTAAGCCTTGATCTATGCAACTGATCCATGTTCTGAATAATTATATTACACCTTTTTTCCACACTAATCGCATTTTAAACTGTTAAAAGTTAAAATGCCTTTGCTTTCTAATTTTTTTTTACTAACAAAAAAACTTACAGAAACAATGCATTCTGCACCATTCAAAAGGGTACCCATACACTTACAGAGTAGTCATTATCCAAGCCATTTCACTCTAAACCTTTCTAGGGATTATCCACCCTGACACTAAGCCAGGGCTAGATGAAAACATTTGTGTATGTACTAAAAGAAAGCTTCACCTATAAAGTATATGGCATTTGGAGAATTTGCAAATATACACAGCATTTTACCTTTCCACTAGGTAGAACCACATGGTGAATGGCACAGCAAGGTTTTCCACTTTTAGACAGGGTTCAAGAATAAGGGACTTAGTGTCTGGTACAAATAGGAACCTGGTGAACCACCATGCCCAGTCCTGGTCTTCTGAGAGTTCACTGAGCAGTATATTCTTATTGCTCTGTCGCTACATTTACAAACTCTCTCCACTTGGGGCACTTAAGCAACCTGACCTTTATGCTTCAAAAGATAGCATTCCTGGTGAAAGACACTTTTGCCATCTGGCAGATGCCTCCTGTGATCAAACAGCAGTACATCATCTGCACTTCTGAATAGCTTTGGCAATCAACTCTCATGTCTCACACCCAGGTCAGCCTGGTTCAGGTCTAAGCAACCACACTGCAAAACCCTAACGAAATTACTGTATCATGACAGGAGTTGTACCCCTTCCACCCCCTAAAACATTACTTGGTTCCTGTGCAGTTATGAACGGAACCCTTCTCTAATGCTTTCCCCAGAGATTTTTGGGAGAACCTCTGCCCTGGGTACATAGGAGGAACTCCAGATGAAGACTTTTAGCACTCGCACAATTTAATTTGCACCACCCCTTCCCCAGAAGAAAAAGAGTACCTGTCCAACTAAGAGTACAGCTTAGACTCTAATCCATTCTCCCACCAAAAAGGGCATCACCCATGTTAGCCTTGGCTAACTCGGTAACAAAGACATGCCCCCTTACCCAGGTTTTAATGCAACGCTTCCCTTCCTCCCCTCCCCAACTTTTACTGATGTCTATATACACTATGAAGCCAACCTAGCTTACCATGCACAAAAGGTATACATTAGAGTGACATTTTTCTATAAAAAGGAGAGCCAAGGTATTCTGCAGTGATAAGCACCTGAACCTACTTCAGAACTTTCACACAGCCTCCAAAAAGAGACATTTCTTCACTTTCTTTCTCTGCACCAGAAGTCACATACTAGTTTAAAAGTACCTAGTCACGTTTTGAACTCCTTTTTAAATGAAGCCTTTGTTGTTTCTATATAATAAAAACAGTGCCAAAGCAGAGATGGAGCCTGAAAGATCCATTTCTGCACTTATGAAAAGTTGGAGCACACAAAAGTTCAGGTGGACCCCCGTGTGCAAGTTTGATAAAGTTTTGGAAGATAGACCTGATATCAGCAACTATACAAAAGAACCTCAACAAGACTGTCAGAGAAGCCAATCAGACAACAATCCAGACAGGAATAAAAACCTAAAAAACATGTACCACCAAACAAAAAAGCAGGAATTTAGGATGGGAGAGAAGTCACAGGTTTTATTTATGTATTGGGGGTTTTTTTGTTTTTGTTAACTGCAGTGAGGTAGAAGAGATTCCCAACCAGGAATTCTCAATCGGGGTCCTGAGATCCTTAAAGGTGCCGCAGCATTAGCACTGTTAGGTGTGCAAACAAACACCTGCATGCAGTTCACAAGAGAAACTCAGATACTTCTAATGGGCATCAAAAACATTCTACCCTATTATTTTGTTCTCTGTAACAAAAGAACAGCACTATAATTTTTCATGAGTTAAAAAAACAGTGAAAGGTAACAGCTGGTATTTTTTTTGAGGGGTGCACCTTGACTCTTAAAAAAAAAAAAAGTCCAATTGTCAGAGTAATTACTGTTACAGAATCTGCCTCAGCTGACAGCAAAAAGAAATAGTTTGGTATTAGCCCACCCCCCACCATACATGACCAAAATTAATTTTCCCACAGGAGAAAAAAAAATTGTATTTATTCTGGCTGAGATTTTGTTATTAACCAATACGTCTAGAATTGAGATTGCAAAAAAACTAACATTGCTTGTAGCTACAAGGCACTATAAACACATGCAGACACCCACACAGACACTTTTCTCAGACTAGTACTAGCACTGAAGTATGGTCAGAAAAAGCCTTGGGTATGTATCCCCACCGTATGACCTGTGGGTGTATTAAAATCAAAGACTCCTGGACTGCAAGTCCTCTGTCTGAGGGCAAATGGGGTGGAAAAGACATATTATGTTGCAAGCAAGATTCTAAGTCCCAGTCAGCATCTTAGTTATGTTCACATAGTAGAGGAATTTGTTTAACAGTGGCTCATTCTGCTTGCAAACTTGCCTTAGAGAAGAAACTCAGAGCAGTTCATGAGATCCCAGGACAAGACAAGCTTCCCACAGGCTACATTCATAGTCACTGTTCTGCTGAACTGTACACAAGCAACCACCTCCATGTACAGACAATTATCTAACAGATGTTGGCAAAGTTGCTCCTTCTTCCAATCTGGATTCTCAAGCCTCCGATGTCATCAACACCTACAATAGTTTTAAAACCGTGTACAGTAAGAAGTCCCAGAGTTTATAGGCAACTGAGCCAGCTCAAAATACACATATTTGTCTTATTAAAACAAAAGCAAGCGTTTTCCATTATGATGGAAAGCTACTGACCCAAGATGCAGCTGTTTCTGAATAAACAAATGTGGAGAATGAAATATAAAAATGATACAAAGTAGAGCAGCAATTTTCAGCCATGGTGTGCAGCGCCCTGGGGTGCCTTGAGATGCTTTCAAGGTTGCCACACATTAGCAGTTAGGTGTGCAAACATGAATCACAAGATAAACCAAGATATTTCAAATAAGGATTCCCATTGTTGAAAACATTCTGACTTTTTGTTTTTTCCGAGTTCTCTGTAACAGAAGAGATGCTCTGTTGTTATTCTGTAATCAGAAAACAAGTGAAAATTAAGAGCTGGCATTTTCTGAGGGTTGCCCAGTCTAAAAAAAGTTGAGAACCACTGAGTTAGAATTAATCAATTTGCAGCTTCATTATGATGCAGAACAGAAAAAAAAAAGTTCTCTTCCCCCTAACACATGAATGTAATTATTTTCATTGCCTTTTCAGCGTGTTCTACTTCTGCCACACTAAGGTAGGCACCCAAGCTCCTTGGGGTAAAGGAACCTTATATGTCAGCAAGGGAAAAGAAAGGTTCAAGGATAACCTGCTGCAAGACATGCAAAATGAAGGTCACAGGTCAGATGAGCAAGAATTCCAGAGGCAACTGCTGGAACAGAACAGGGAGGCCAGGCTAGCAGTGAAGTGCCTCATTGTCTCAAAAAAAAAAAAACCCACCCAAAAAACCAACACAACATGGCAGGCTCAAAAAGCTGCTTAGCCTGGTGGCCAGAAAAAGAGTACCCAGTATGTGCACTGCACTGCCATTCTGCAACCATTTAATTTTACGGTGGTAACAAGTCCCTAAAATAAAAGCATGCATAGGTACTTGAATCCTGTTCTCTAGTCCAAATGCAGCTACAAAGACAGACAGATGTACTGGTGATGCACAATTGTAGACAGCAGCGGCAAAACATCTTTCGATTTCAACCACACATTTTGTAATGTAAAGCATTAGTAAAACGGAAGTGTAATCCAAAACTTTTAATGAAGTAATTCCTGGTTTGCATGACAATACAGTTCCATTTTTCTGCACTTGTAACCCAGCTGCAGAACTGCTGTTCAGCAAAGGGGTAATCCAGAGGCATTACAATCTGCATCAGCTGTCTCAACTTGAGGATGTCTGCATGATCTCCACACTAAGACTCACTGCCACCTGCTGATGGTCCCAGCCTGCTGCACAAATGCCATCTGTTCTGATGGTCTCCAGCAGCAGAAATGGGTGCTTACGAGAAACAGTTTAGGATCAGTTCCACGTGGGTCAAATATGTTCTCACAATACTTCTGAAATGATTCAACAAGTAGGGTAGCTCTAGTGTAGATGTTTGAAGTTAGCCTAGCTAGCTCAGGAAACTACAGGAAAAACAGCAGCGACTACAGTTGGAGGGTGAGGAAAGAGCAGTGTTCAAACAGAAGCAAGGCAGCAAAGACTGTCAGGCCAAATGTTGGCAATCATCAGAATACTGAAGTGCTAGTCAAGCACTGAAAAATGCACCAAGTACCTATATAAATTTGTGAATTGCCACATTCATCTTAGTAAGTTAAATCAAAGTACAAATTAGAAGTAGTATTTAATAATATCACTGCTGATTAAACACAAGGAAGAACCAGATTATGAAAATTCACCATTACAGAATTGTACAAAAATTGGAATTCTATTTTTTCCTCCCTTTTTATTTCTAAATATTTTGCCGCCTCACCATCTTACACACTGCCTTTGCAGAGGATTTTGAAGATCACAGAAAACAGTTTTCCTACACTAAATAAGTTGCACACTATTACACATGGAAGCATTATAAAGTACTATAACAATGTCACATCAAGCACCCAACATCTGCTGAGCATGCATGAAAGTAGTAATTTCTATTCTGTAGGAATAACATCTCAACTGTAATACAACAGTACAGTACTATTAAAATTAGTTAGACTCTAGTCAGTTCCACTTCTTATCAATAAAATAACCTGAAGAATACTATAGCCTCCCCAAAAACTACAATCTAGAAATAATAATACACTAACAGCACAGAATCAAAGCATTGACTGAATCACTAAATCATGAAGTATGGCAGAACACCTTAGAGTTCATTCTCTCATCACATTAAAGGTTAGCTGAAAAAATTAAAAAGGAGTAACACAAACATGCAGAAACAGCAAGAGGATAGTCACCATGTAGGTTCTAACCAACCATTCAGGAAAAATCTCGTTTCTGATGACTCATTTGATTAAGGTAACTCACACTATATCACTCTGTCAGATAACAGCAGTTTCACAGCATAATACATTCTAAAACATATTTAATGCTTTCTTTAGAAAAAAGAATTGAAGTTTCTGATGAGTCTGAGAAGAAGGGCAAATTTCTTTCGAAGATAACATATCAAATGTTATGAAACTGTGCATGTTCACAATATATCCAGACCATTTTCACAAAGACGACAAATTCACCAATGGTATATACTGTTGCTGGTAAAAAGTAGGTAACATTTCAAAACTTGTCAGATACAGTAAGACTGCAAATTCAGTGACCTACCTTGAAACCTCATAAAAAGGATTAAGATTCTTGAATCTATTTAATACAGAAAACTCAAATTGCATTCAACATATTTTCCCTCAGAATATGTAGTGCTCTAGACATCACAGGATTCACTGAAAAGATTTGCATTTTATTTTAAGTAGGGGTGAGCCGATAAATATTTTCTTGGCCAATACTGATAGCCAAGTATTAACCAGCCACGCTGGCCCATGTCAATCCAATAACCAATTCACATGAATGAAGCCAGGCAGCATGAAGAGCAGCTCCCTGCAAGCAAGTCTGTAGAGGGGAAGGAAAAGGTTATGGGGAATGCAGATTTGGGGGGGGG
>NW_017728992.1:2079701-2088111 GCF_001723915.1 Gavialis gangeticus
GGAATAGGGAAAGGGGCTGAAACGCTGCCCAACCAGGGCAGTGAATGGGGCCGAGCCAGGAGCGAGACAGCTGCAGGCAGCTTGTCTACGTCAGCATGTCTATGTTTAAAAATGACAGTGGGAACGCTTGAATTAAAGCTTGCCAAATAAACTTTAGCTCAAGTGCTGCCACCACCATTTTTAAGCACAGGGATGCCCTTAACTGGAATGGAGCTGAGCAGGGTGAAGGTAGATGCAAGCTGCCCGCTGTGGGCTCAGGGCTCTCCGCTCTGCTGCTTTTTCCTTGGGAGCCCCAAGCCGGCCATGCACTCACTGCCTGTCCAGCAGCAGAAGGCACAACTTGCCACCCCCACTGCTGCCAGGCAGGGAGAAGACGTGTGGCTGGCATGGGACTTCGAAGAGAAACGCAGCAGAGCAGAGAGCCCTAAGCGAGCAGACCTGCATCTGCCCCACACACAAATCTGGGGAAGCACATGGCATATGACCCCCCCCTCCATGTTTCCCCCCCGGGATATGCACAGCAGCTGGGAGCCCCCTGAACAAGCTAACCATGGCTCTGTTCTGCTCCCTGCCCCGGCTTCCATTGAGCGTCCCGACTGGGCAGCATTTCACATCCCAGCCCCTCTCCCTCCTTCACCATGGGGCTTCTATCTGCCCCACCACCATACCCTTTCTCCTCTACATACTTACATGCAGGGTGTTGCTCTCCATACTGCCCAGCTGCATTTCTAGCCATGTGTATGTGTGTGACTGCGAGCCTGCACGCAGCATCCAGGGGCATGAGCCAGAGGGCCTACTGTATTTATCAGTGACATTATGGGCTACGCCGGCCAAAAGAAGCCAATAAGTAATAAAGTTAATTTTCCTTTTAGTTGATGCTGGTGTGATATGCAACCAATATATCGGTGCACCTGTAATTTTAAGTCAAGAATTTCTGTCCAAAGAATGCTTTGCCACAAACAATCACAAATGTGAACCAATTTCAGAATTATTTCAAAATTACAATCATTTCAGTTTGAACAGCAATTTCCTCATCTTGTTGTGAATGTCTTAGATGCCATTTGTTTTTGTGCTCTTAAATGCGGGATCTACAGTGTCATTCAGTATCAAAAAAGCAGGAAAGAGGGCAAAGAAAACAGTTGCCAGAAGAAGCGGTTTTGAAAAAGCAACTAAGCAGATTCTGATACTATGAGTAATCATCATTATGTACCTCACTTGCTCTTTGGTAGATACCTAGATCAGGGATTTTCAACCTTTTTGGATCAGAGCACCCCCGGCAGCAGTGGTGTTTGGTGTACAGCCAAACATGGAGTGGCAGCAGCCAGCGTGTGCAAGCTTCCCTTGCACCCTGCATCTGGCTGGGCGGGTAGTGCCTCGCGGGATGATACATGACGGCACTCCATCCTTGCCTGCACATACCCCCTAGGGCCTTCTCAAGTACCCCCGGAGGTACACAAAAACCCCCAGTTGACAACCCCCAAACTAGATCATCATAAATAAGCAGTCTGAAAGAAGGAAAAATAGGATAAACTACAACAAATAAAAATTAAGGCTCACTAGAGAGAGATCTCTGTTTTGGTCTTTGTATGACTTCAAAGTAAATTTGTCAGAAGCAAAAATTCTAGTTCTCTGTGCCCTGATAATTCTCAAGATATTTAAAGAAAAAAGATTAATCCAACTTTTCCCATTCCAAAACTTTGTATTTCTGGATTTTGCCTCTTTTTTTTTTTTTTTTTTGAAAGCAAACAATCCACTGACCATCAACAGAAATTCAATTTTGAAAAAAACTAGATACACATGACCAGTAACGTGAACGTAACTTAAAGGAAGAGCTGAGTCTATCAAGTATGGTTCATTTGATAATGGAAATTTTTTTTATCCAAATGATGCACATTTTATAGACCTAGGGCTGCCTCCTCATTATGTCAATATGGCAGTCAAGTCCTATTACACAATTTAATCATAATGATACAATGTTATGATAGAATTCAGGCTTGTCTGTTTTGTTTTGTTTTTTATCCACAGCACACTCAAATACAGGTAAAAGGTGGGACGTGGAACAAAAGGAAACCACCTAAAGCTTAAAATAGATGTACCCAAGATGATGGTACTATTTGGTATGTTCTTACACGGGAGCTGCTTTGCCCCAGGTCTCAATCATTGGATTTTCCAAGAAGCCCTAAAGGTTGCACCCGTTTCTGGAAAACTTCTGTAGAAATAAGAAACTACAGCAGCAGCAATATTTAAATATCTTAATTGTGATTTTTGGTGTAATTTGTTTTTGCTGATGTACTTGTTCTGTTTATAAGAGTAACCTATGGACTCATATAGCAGTTATAAGACCAAGATTTGCTTCCGCTCCAGGTAACATGATTTTATTTACCAGTGATTAATGCAGTAAAATAAAATGTAGCAAGTTACAAACAATTTTCTCCCCTTAAAGTTCTACCTTACAGTGCTTAAATAAAAATGAGGCTAAAAGGGTATAATGTAATGAAAACCATATAATAATTTGAAAATATGAATAGAGTGCCTGCATTTTACACTTGGGATTGACAGCACTATTTCAGAGACTCCTTTTTGAGTACTACAATATTGATGATTGTAAATGAGGGAGAGAAAGAGGGAGATGGGAGGAAACCCATGTGGGAAGAGGGTTTCTGCCTGCAAATAACCCAGCTAAGTTTAGGAAGGAGAAGGGGGAAAAGAGGAAGGATGATCTCTGGATGACAGAAGCAGGAGTGGTTGGTGCAGGGTGCAGTTTTAAGGGTTTGGGGTACCATTTGGGTTTTATTACAACTGCCTTTAGCCTTCTTTAGCAACCATCCAGAAGCCAATGCAACATCTGACTCTGATGTAAATCAGAGATTCAGCCTCTGCCAAGTCACCAAGTAGCTGGAGATGAGTTTTTAGCAACCATTTTTCTCAGGACCCCCAAAACCAGATCACAAGGTTGAAACTGAGGGGCAAATCCTATCCAGTGACAGCGATCAAAGCATTCCTGTTAATTCTTTACAACAGGGATTGGCAGCCAAGAGTTGCAGAGGAATCATTTATCCAGCCTGTGGAGCCAAGGGTTTTTCATCCATGATTGCGGCCTGCACTTTTCAGGAGCAGCACCCCCACCACACACCCCATTGCAAAACATTACCAACCCCTTGCTTCAGAAGACTTTATTCTGCTAACCAAGACCATCTCTATTTACATAGACAGAATTTCAACCATATGTTTTCTAGCTATACTCTTACCTCATTAATGCAGGGCAAGAAAAACCATCTAAATATTACAAGTTCAACAGCCACATGTCAGCAATAACTGACATCAACTGCTTCTCCAAGTAGTTTCATGCATATGTTGATCAAGACAAACAATGAAGTGACCAATTTAGCAATTCCTAGTGTAATTGCTCACTGTAATCTTCTGCTATGACTAAAAACAATAAATTTACTTTTGTTCTTATTTGTTTAGAATAGGAAACACTGGGTGGATCAACACATACACTTATGGTGCTGTAGTTACGGCACTGTCATTTAGTACTTCTGGAAGTACTAAATGATGGCACAGTAACAGCCCATACTATGCTGTGCACACCATTATTTTTAGCTGCTACTTTGCTGTAGTGATGCGCAATACAGAGAGAATGCATCGCTAGAGCTATGTAGCTGTGGCATTGTGGTTTTTGCCTAAAGATGCTATGGTGATGTAGCATCATGTGTAGACATACCCACTGTATCAGGACACTGAGGTGAAGCCGCTTTTATTTAGTAAAGATGACCTGGATAAGCTGATTACACCTATGCATTTTCAGGAAAGAGACAATTTACTCAATTCATACATTCTGGCATCCCACAGTTCTTATGGAAGCCCAGAATGCACAGGGCTTTTCTTTTTGAAAAAGAGTAGGGCTAATTTTAGTATCCCCAAAGATCTGAAAGATTGCTAAATAACCATGTCATGCAAGAAATAATTTAAAATGTATTTTAAATAAAAGTTGTGAACGCCTTTAGTCAAGAGCAGAGATATCAGATTGGATAGGGCCAACATACTGGCCCTGCACTCTGGAGCCAGAGTGCACAGGGCTGATCCAAAGCATGCACTGCATGCAGCACCCACCCTACACTGGCCCTGGCCACTGGATTCAGCACAAAGGGCTGGTCTGTGGGCCCAATCTAGTCCCACATGCAACATGTGGGCCTGGCTCCACACATGGTATGTAGGGCAAGCCAGAGCAGCTTCGCAAGTCACATGCAGTGCACAGGGTCAGTCCAAAACCCACAGGCAACACCACAGCCTGGATGGCAGGGCTCCACAGGCTGCATCTTTGACACCCAGGCACAGAATAAACAGAAGTTTAGTTAAATGGTAAGACTTTCTCTGCTGTTTCCAGGAGACCAAAATACTTTAAGTGACCAATCCTAAAGCTTTCCTTTTCCCTTAAAACTTAGCTTCATAGAAACAGAATGGCTTTTGCCATGTTGACCAAAAAAAGAGGCAATGATCCACAGATGTGCCCCATCAACATGGCCCTACACAAGGATTCTCTCTAGGTCTGCCCACTGTCTAAGTCTTGTGAGCCCACTACCTTTGACAGTCTCTCTCACAGATCTAACAGATTTGCCATCTCTTTTCCTCCTTACCAACAAAGCCATCCCCCTCAATGGTTCCCCTTCAAGTCCCCAAATCTCTCCCTGGTGTGGGCAAAGCCATCAAAGCTACAGTCTTCTCTGCCACTATGGAGGCAGCTTCTCAAATGGGCCAGTTCCCAATCTTCCAGGAGGCTGCCAGCATCCCATTCCCTACTGCCAAGCAAACAAAGTGATGACCGACTGTGTTAGGTCAGGGTCCAAACCAAGCAGGCGAAGCTCTGCTCACCCACACCGGGCCCTGCCCAATTTTCCCAGCTGTGTGCTTCCATCTGCCCCGTTTAAAAGTTAGTTTACGCCACAAGAAACACCAGTAAAGACGTCGTACGTAAAAAGAGGAGGGGGGCAGCCACTGCTCTCATCTTTGCTAATCTGCACCTATTCCACCCCGCTCCCCCCAAAAAAGGAAAGGAGCAGACGCGGTGGCTGCGCTGGTTTCAATCCCGCTTTAAACACCTGCCCGCGGCCCACGGACTGCAGGCGAGAGGCGGCCGCGGGGCCCGCCTGCCAGCTCCCGGCCTCCCCGCGCTGGCGAGGCCCGAGGAAGGAGGGGAGGGGGAAGGGAGGCGAGGGGGCGGCCTCACCTTTGCGCAGCTCGCGCTCCCAGACGCTGACGATGAGCGCCGAGTGCTTGCGGTGGTGGATGAGCCAGAGGCTCAGCGTCTGCACGCTCTGCTGCGAGTTGCTCAGCTCCGACAGCTTCCGCTCCAGCGCCGCCTCCGAGAAGGCCGACATCCCGCCCGCAGCCCCCGGCCCGACGCGAACAAAATGGCGGCGGTACTGGGGGCTACAGCCGAGGCAGGCCTTACGTCACTTCCGGGATGGGCCCCGCGGGAGGGAGAAGGGACAGGAGCCGCCCCGCCCATTCCGCACATCCGGGAAAGCGAGAGCCCCGCCCCTCCCTGTGGGAGAAGCCTCAAGGTGGAAGGGCGGGGCCAGAGGAGGTCGCTCTCTCCTCCCTCAAGTGCCGTAACTGTCAAGTCTGAAGCAGCAGGCCATTTAGCGTAGTTGTGCTATAAGCTCGGAGCATTTTTGAGGCAGCCTATGCAAAACCCAAGTCACTCTCAGGCAGTCTTAACTGACTTTGGGGTTTGCTGTCAGTATTTTGCTATCACAGCTCGCCGCGAAATAAATGTTTCAACGTCAGTACTGCCAACTTCCATGATTTTTGGCGTTTTTAAAGTCTTTGCATCAGGAACGTGAAGAATGTAGTTTAGACAGACGGACAGACGCTCCTGAAGCAAACACATTAAGAACAATGCTGAAAATCATGAGAGTTGGCAATACTGCAACTTTGATGACCCAGTTCCCATTCACTCACTGGTGACTTACAGTGGGCAATATAAAGTAAATAAGACTTACTTGCATATGCACATGTATGCTTTTTTGCATATTTCTCTGTGGACCATAGTTTTTCAGCAAATAAAGATAATTTTAAGCTTCCAGTAGCAACATTTCATATTTAGCACCTGGCAACACTATTGCAAATCATGAGCCTTGGCCTAGCCAGTGGTGAGCAGCCCAGGGAGGTGCCAGGCATGGCATATCTTGCCTTGCCTCTTAGAGAGTGTTGGACTCCCCCTTGCTCCTGGCATGGGCAAGACTGCGGGCACCAGGCTCCTCCCACCCGGCCCCACCACACTCACAGTGCCAGTGGCCAATCCTTGAAGATGAAGCCTCCCCCTTTCCTCCTGACACCCCATGCCAGTGTTACCAGGCTTATGGTAATGACCATATTTGTACAATAATTTCAACCCTTGTGCAATGTATGATCAATAATAGTAAAAATTCACAATGTATGATAATTTATTGACCTAGCATATGCAAAACCCAAGTCACTCTCAGGGAGCCTTAGCTTTTTTTTTTTTTTTTAATTTTGTGTATCCCAGGCCAAATTAGCCAATACCGATTCCAAATCCAACAGTCCACAACCGTAAGGAGCCCTATTACTGGCAAATATCCTCCACCCCCAACTGGGGCTTCAGATGTTCCCAAAACCTTTGGCAGCCATCCTTCTTTCAGGCTCAAGCCCAGAGGCTTGGGGTTCAGATGCCCCTGAGTTTTGCTTGCCCTCAGCTGTAAGGCCCCAGGACCAAGCCAGGGACAAATCCCGTTTCCATAAAGTGGGCTTAAAGCCAAGACCTTCCCACTCCAACAGCTAAGTAGGAGGTTTACTATACATTACCTTGGCAGGTAATATCCCCAAGTCAGGAGAGCAGTCTTCTCTAGTGCAGCTAGGAAGACAGCCCCAGAGGTCACAGTGTTTCCCTTACCACGCAAGGGCAGACTACGCTAGATCTGAGCCTTCAAGAGACCAAGAAGAAGTTTGCAGTCAGCACTTCTTCATGGTTGTTTGCTTTAAAAGAAAGAAATGCTTCAACTTTGATGACCCAGTTCTCACTCGCTGGCGACTATCACTCACTCTCGGACTATCCATGCACCGCCTGTGGACTGACTGCCTGGCCTCATGCCAGGGGGTTGGTGACCTGAGCCACCTCATGCAGCTCCAAGGGTCTTGGTCCCTCTCAAATCCTTTGTGTGCCAGCTGTGCACTGCTTGCCACACTCCCTCGTGGCAGGGCTGGGGGACGTGGCTGTTTGCCACGCCCCGTTCGGCAAAGAGTCTTCGGGCTCTTCAGGGGCAACAACTCTGCCCTGCTGGCCAGCTCTTCTTCAGCCCTCTTCATCCCCCAGTGCAGTTGCCCATGTGCTGGACACGCTCCCTTTTAATTCCCTCCAGGGACTCCACCCCCAGATTGAAAATGGATCAATCGGAATTGGGGGGGGGGGTTGGTCCTCACTCATGTCCTGCTCTTCACCTTGCCCCAGGGTAGGGGTGGGGCAAGCCTTTCCCCTGCCTTCATCCGATTGGTGGGAATGCCCCACCTATCACTCAGAGCCTTTCCAAGTCAGCAAGCTGAGCTGTTACAAGCGTACCCACCACAAATGTATGCAAAAAACTATTTGTTTTCACAATGCGTGCTTTCCAGTTCCTCCTACCCTTGCACTTCAACCTGTAGCTATTGAATTGGCTGGAGCTATGAACCATGTAGGGGTCATTTTCATTTTTTACCTCTTCAATAAAAGGCTACAATAGCTGACCTTGTATTATTTGTTTAGTTGGTAGAGAAATCTGAGTCATCATTAAAGGACAAAGTAGCTTTAGCTTGGGATAAGGATATTTAGCACTTAACTGAGCAAGCTACTTAGACAAGTTACATAGGTATGTAACTTTGAAGCCTGTGAATAACCCAAATAATAACATTCATATACACCTAGCTGAATTGAGGCTTTACAGCACAACAGGTTCTTCAGAAGTTACATATTCCCAATGAATATAAATATATTTTAATCTGCATTTCATTTTGTATCATGTAATTTTTTGGAATTAGATTTTATTTTGCTTTTAATTTCTTCCTTTTTTCTTGAGCACTTAGACTGGAGGAAAAAAATGCTTAAGAAGCCTAAGGTGTTTTCTCCAGCCATTTTTTCCCAGATCCCTATAGGTTTTCCACATCTTTTCACATATTTCTCTAGCTGCAGGCTTTGAATTTTACAGGGAGCTTTTCTTTCTTTCTTTTTTTTTTCCTCCTTGCAAATCAGGTAGAGATATTACAGAACCTTTTTTCTGTAGTATTGGCACAGGACCCATTCTTTTTAACTCAGACCAGGGGCAAGTTCCTGAACTGTTTCCAGGAGCTGGTGTGAGTGCAGTCATAAAATGAAAGAAAGGGAGTGGGGACCCAAAAAAAAAAAAAAAAAAAAAAA
>NW_017728992.1:2088196-2097949 GCF_001723915.1 Gavialis gangeticus
CCCAAAAAAAAAAAAAAAAAAAAACTCATCACACAAGCTAACAGCTGTATAACACTTTCATTTTTTACCCCTTAAATGATCTATTTTACATGAGGCAAATCTCCTCTGAGCAGTAGTTCTGATCAGTAGCCAACTGGGAGTTTTATATAGAACAGGTATGGCAGTACTGCTCACATTATAAATGTGGTAATAGCCCTGTTTCTTGGCAAGCCAGAGCTTTGATTTTTCTTGGCTGACTGCAGCAGAGAGAAAAGCTATTCACAAAAGGTCTGCACTTTACTACAGGTGCTTTGGAACAATATTGTGAAAAGTAGAGGCATAATTAAGGTTACAAGCACAGCCAGCCAGCTTTTTTCCTGTGATTTACCAGAGAGGGACAGCACTGCTGAAACAGACCTGTTAGAACCTAGGGTAGGCAAACATTGTTTCACTGCATTTTGACTGTGGTTCCTCAGCTGTTCTTTACCTCTTCTTCATCATGCATAGAATGTGAGGGTTTGCTCTTTTGGACATCAAATATGGCAGGAAATTAAGACAGTCGGGTGCAGTGTTGATCATAAGCATTGTATGACTACCTGCATACATTCTCATTAACCACATTCTTAGTTTGGAGGGGGGGTGGGTCTTGTAATACAGCAGAAAAAAAAAGGAACAGAATATCTATTCTATCCAAAGAAGAGGAAGCTGCACAGGTGGTGTGGGTGCTAATGTTCACAGTTAATAGGCCAGAAGTTGCAAGATCAAGGCCATAGCTGAACAGCTTATAGTGCAGCCCTGTTAGATTCCAGTGAAACTGCAAATTTTAATAAATACCTTGTCACAGGGACACAGAGAAGGAAAGGCTTCAAAGAAGAGCTAAGCAGCTCCATATCACAGTTTACCTGCAGCAAATCAATATTTTTATGAATGGCACGGTTTACATTGCAGAAAGAATGCTTGTATGTACCATGTATGCAACTAGTACCCAAGGGACATGTCTATGTATGATTTTATGCATGCCTAAACTTAATATGCATTTGCCTAACGTGCATTAAAGCAATTTAGGCGTGCATCTACACGTGCACACACTACCGCGCATTAATGCAGTGTGCAAACCAACTTGGGATTAAAGTTAGTACTAAGTCAGTCAACATACACAGCATTAATGCACCTTAGGCCATGTGTAGACAAAATGAGGGGCATATGCATACGACACTTTAAAGTGGGCTAAATGCTTTTGCACCACTTTAATGGTGTCAGTGGTTGCATGCCTCAGTGGCGTATTATACGTTAATTCCAGCTGCTGTCAGAAATTCAGCAGCATAATGTGCCTTAAATGACATGGGCTGCAGCAAACTAAAACTCCTCCGAGGAGTTTTAGTTTGCTATCCCTACAGCCACAGAGTGAAACATCGGGCTCCATGCAGCCCAGGGGCTCTGAAGGAAGCTCTGCAGGAAGCTGGGGAAGACAGGCTCCACCCAAGAAAAGCAGTGGAGCCTGATCTTTCCCACCCCCTCGAGGCCTGCCTGCCTGCCTGCCTGAGCTGTGTGGGTGGTTGTGGTGCTCCCTAAGACTGCCTGAGCTGGGTGCCTGCAGGCAGGTTCCACCTGGGACAGGCTGCCACTGCCATAGAAGGAAGCACCAGCTGCCCCCGCAGCCCAGAGACTGCTCCACCTCCTGGCAGCTCACCAACCCTACCTGCCAGAAAGGCAGGTAAATCAGCAGGGTGTGTGCACAACAGGGGGGCTTAATCAACCCTAAATTGAAATGCATTAAGGTACTGTAGCTATTCACACACAAATTTGATATCAGTGGTTTTGTAGGTATCAAATTTAAGTGTGAATAGCCTAAAATTGCCATTTTAAGATGCATTAAGGGAGTGCACATGTGGATGCATGCCCTTAATGCACTTTAAATCAGGCTAAAGCACCTTAAATTGGCATGTGTAGATTGTGGTGTCCAAATGAACTCAGCAGGTAGATTATTTTTGTTGAGCTCTAACATACCCTACATATGTGGATTGACTTTAATATGAACTATTGATACTAAATATATCTAAGAGTCATATTACATTTATTTAGGTATCTAAATATATAACTAAGCTTTTCACATGCAGATGCTGTCAAGCAATTTAAAAATAATATCAGACATCATAACACCATGCAATGTATATACTACTTCCTAAAAGTCCCAGCAAATCTAGAGAAAAGCAAGGCATCTATAGACAACTAAGGCAGCTAAGTTTGAAAATTTTGGTGCAAGTCCATAAACCATATTTGTACAGCGGGGAAAACTGCAAACAAGTGAAAAGCAGTCATTCAAAGATTTTGTTTAAATCTGTTATTAATGCAACATGTAATTCACATTTATATAAGTGTTACTAATAACAAATTGAAATGTAATTTATTGTATACTATTTGTTTGTGGACATTGGGCTATTATTTATGTTAATTTTTCAGGATACCATCTGTAAGAGAACACAACTGAATAAGATCTGATCTTATAAATTAATGGTCTAGTTACATTTCTTGCAATGAGTCAGTCTATTACTGAATTGAAATTTATAGCCCATTAATCCTTTTTAATGGTGATATGGCATTGCCAGTTCTGCAGTGTCATTCACTTCTCTGCTATAAATTTTGCAGTTTTCACATGAAATTCTTAGCCCTGATCCAGCTTCCATGCCCCTGGTTAAAGAAATAGAGTAATGTTAAGGAGTTCTAAAAAGCTTTGTAAAACCTTTTTTATTTGGACAGGCTTTGAGTAGGTGGGGTTAAGTTTGGGGCACTGCTTAGGGCATTTGTTGCTTATTATGTATTAGTCTACTTTATATTTTATCTGTTTTTATATTTTCTCTATTTTAATTATAAGCCTCTCTTTCAATCTTTTTTTTTTTTTTTTTTTTATTTTAAGCCCCTTTTTTAATTTTTTTTTTTTTTTTTTTTTTTTAAAACAGCAAGGTGAAGGGGCGGGAAGGATAGGGGAGAAGAAGGCATCATATAAATCTAATAAACAAGCAAACACCTGATTCCATTCCAGCCAAGGAAGAATTTGACCAACATAGGCACTGTTGGGTTCTCCTTCTGAGGACAGCATCCCAAGTTCTGGCATAGGGGTAATTTTAGTGGAAGATGAGACATACCAGGAGGAGAACTGAAACTCAGAGGGTTAAGCACCCCAGAGTTTCTCCAGATGTAAGAACAGGTTAGGACTGCAAAGACAGAAATCTGTTTTAATGTCCCTTTAAAGATACAGAATGCCATCTTACCCTAGAATCCTAAAAATCCACCTGTCTTATACACCTACTCTACCAGGCAAACTACACTGAATAACACTTAAGTGCTATTAAAAAAATTATTGCCCTTCTCTAGGTTAGCTGGGATTTTCAGGAAGTAGGATAGAATGGAGACTCAGTATGTAAATCGCATAGTATTTGTGATATTGATACTATTTTTAAACTGCTTGAGATCATTCAAGTGAGAAAATCAATTCTGGGGAAATTTGGAACCTTAGCCTCTCTAAAGAAACCTGATGCCCTGGATAACTAGGCTCTTCACTTACTACTACTTTAATTCTATACACACATTGCGTAAAAGGCTATGTCTATCCCCTGCTAAAGGTGCTCCTGGACAACTGTTAATTACACAGTCTTAAAATAGTCTGTTTTCCTAACCAGCTATTAATCAGGAATTGGCATATTATCAGCTCTTAGCCATAACTTTGGAATGAATCTCATGAGTAAGGTTTTTAAAGGATTCTCAAAAAAATGTTCTCCCTGTGTCTAATCCTAATTTCTCCTGGGGCAAGGGATGGGGCACTTTCAGAGAAAGTGCCTGAAGGACAATCTGGCCATAGTACACTAAATAAGTGGTATCAGTAATTTTTTCTAATACCACTTATTTAGTGTAATCTCTGGCCTGTTTTGAAGGCAAAACATTTTTTAAATATATTTTTGTCAACTCCAACAACAAGTCTTTAGCAAGAATCATTTATCTTATTATTTATTTTAAGGACTCCACAGATATCCAAGAAGCCATCCCCAATGTTTTCTGCATTTTGATAGCAGAACTTAAGATAAAAAGCCCCTATGAACTCCCAAGGAAACTCTCCAACACTGTGCAGATTCATTTAATTTTGAATGAGGATGACTGAAGTAAGAACCTAATTTACATGTTGTCATTTCTTTTATGGACAGCAGAGGCCACTATTGGCATTATACAGAAGCAACCACTGAAATTAAACTGAACTAAGACAGATACAAGATGGATGAAAGAGAGCAAAAGACAAACAGTATTTAGCATTTGTCTCTCATCCAATGTTACCTTGCAGGCAGTTATTCCTGTAAGGCTCCTGCACTGCAGACTGGATCAGGTTTGTAAGGCTCAGGCAAACTCCACCCTGTAACCCTTGTTATGTGCACTGACCCAGTTACTACTAATCAAGGCCAGCTGACCCCTAGCCATGTCCCTAATTGGTTTTGGAGCTTCAGTTAAGGAACACATCTAGCACTTGAGCCTTGCTGTGTAACACACTGGCTTTTAGTCTCTGATCAGTTTCTGTCCCAGCAACGTTTCTAGCTTCCCTGGTTCCTGACCCCATGGGAATGGTGCTCTGGGGTAGGCTGCTTATGCCAGGCTAATCTTGCTCCCTTGCCTAGCCACTTTCCTCATTTTGGCTCCTGAGCTTGTGACTTTCTTCTCTGGCATACAGACATGACTCCCACAGCTAGTCTTCCCCAGCTTGTCTACTCTGGTGCTAGTCTTCCCTGGCCTTCCCCGACTTGCTTGCCCTGGTGCCAGTCTTCCCCAGCATGCAGGCATGGCTACCCTCACTAGTGTTCCCAGCTTGCCTGCCTCCAGCTGTTTGCCAGCTTTCTTTTAAAGCCAGATCGCTGCTTCCAGCCAAACTGGAAGCAGCTGATTGCTCCCCCACGTGCAGCCAGCACACTCCTTTAAAGCATGCTGAAGGCTACACAGAACTCATCTGCTGTTCTTCTAATGCTGCTGAAGCATCCTCCAGCCAGTGAGCAGCTCTCATGGGCCTTTCTAGGCCCTCCACTTTCTTCTCAGAGTCCAGCAGTTTATTCTACGGGAGTATGGGAAGTGCACTCCCACACCCTACCTTCAGATTGCTTCTGGATTTCAGCCTATATATTTTTCCTGCAAATCTGTTTCCTGGCTCCTGACTCTGGTTTGCTTACTCTTGGACTTTGTCCTGTGGATTTCCTTCACATTTCATACTTAGATTTCTGATTCCTGGCTCTTGACCCTAGCTTGGCATTCTTGCTCCAGACTTGTGGCTTCTCCTCCTTACCCTGCAACTGCCATCTCCACATCTGGCCCTACCCACCAGGCTTGCCAGCCTGGCAGACTGTGACAATTTTGAAGTTGAGGCTGATGAAAATAAAGAAAAAGGAATTTCTTTTTTCATAAGACTCAATAGGAGAGGGAATTGGAAGTTAAGGGCTGTCAGCGACTCATGGACAACTAGCTAAATGAAATTTATAGAAGACAAGAAAACCTGGATATTTATAGGGAGAAGTAACAGCCAGTGGGCAGATAATCCTAGTAATAATTCATAATACTTGGTGTTTTCCTTATCCTTCATCCTTGAATCTCAAAACACTTTCCAAACAAGAGTCCAGAGAAATGGATATTTTCTCATGAAAAAATTGAAGCACACAGATTAAGTAATTTATTTCAAATTCTACAGCAAAATCAGGATTTTTCCCCGTAAGACTTTATAGTAAATTTCAAATTGGAAATCACAAGATTTTTTTTTTGTATCCTAATTCTAAAAGCAATGTCATTCAGGTGGTATGGGAATATACTTACTCAAGCATACTGAATCTCAGATATAAAATATTCTGAACAAACTCTTTATCTGCTGGCTAGCTTTGTAAAGTTTAGTCTAAATAATATATTAAATACAATAAAAATAATACATTTTTCCAGTATATATTATTCATTTTTAATTATTCCTCTGGCTCTGCTAGGATAGAGCTGTAAATAAACCCAAGGCCACTGTGAACAAAAGTGCCTACAGACATTTAGGGCCCTGCTCTAACCCATGGTGCTTTGCATAAAGTGTCATGAGTTAGAGCCCCCCCCACAACCCAACAGATATTCATCTGTTGGATTAGGAAGGTGTGGGGAAGGGCTGGAGTTTGCCTGCACCGGCCCTGAGCAACAGGCAGGAGTGCTCCATCAACCTCTGAAGAGGCTGCAAAACAGCCTCTCTCCCTAGCCCCCACCCCCCGCCCTGGTAGTACCTGAAGGAGGAGAGAGGTGGGTCTGCGAGGCTAGGGGTCCTCCTGCGAGGTGAGGGGAGGCTCCCTTAGCTCTTGCCATTCAGCTCTGTGCTGGCTGCTCCCTCCCCTTTCCCCTCCCTTCCCCACTGACAGCCCCCAGGTTGGGGCTGAACTGGAGCTTGCTAGGCTTGAGCACCAGCCCAGCTCCATCCCTGCATAAAAAATTAACCCTGGAGAGAACACAAGTTCCTTAAGGTGCTCTGCTTTAGAGCACCTTAATCTGTTACTGTTCACCAGAGCCCCCCTTGGAGTCACCAGGAACAATGGCCACAAGCTGAGCGAGGATAGGTTTAGGTTAGATATTAGGAAGAACTAGTTCACTGTAAGGGTGGCCAGAGCCTGGAATAGGCTTCCCAGAGAGGTGGTGCTCTCACCTTCCCTGGAAACCTTCAAGAGGAGACTGGACAGGCAGCTGGCTGGGGTCTTATGACCCCTGCCACCCCCAGTGCTCCTTCCTGCCCATGGCAGGGGGTCGGACTAGATGATCTGTCTAGGTCCCTTCCAACTCATTGATTCTATGATTTGACCAGGATTCATTTTTCACGTGATTGGCCATTTTAAAAGCACTCTGCAGCAGTGCATGTGTGTAATTTTACAGCTGTAGAATGCTTTCAGGGGCCCAATCACGTGAAAAATGTTACTTGTATAAACACCCTAAGATCACTAGAGGCAGGCAAGAGACAAATTAAATCACCATTTACATCATACCTATGGCCAGGAATCCTTGCGTCATTGGGAGATGATATTGCAGCTTGCAAGCTTTAGTATCAGTAGCAGTAAAGCTCATGTGACATCTGCAGAGCCTGTTTATTTCTGTTGGTAGATCTTATGTTCTCTGTCCCCCACACAGAACACTGTGGGTGAGTCTACACGAGATGCTACTGTGCAGTAGCAACAAACTACTGTGAAGTAGCTCATTGCTACCATGCAGTAGCATTGCCCAGCACTAACTGTGGTGTGATGCTACTGTGCAGTAGTAACAAGTTACTGTGCAGTAGCTCATTGCCACTGCACAGTAGTGTTAGAAGAAAACTGTGTGGAGACAGTACTGTGCAGTAACAACTGCACAGTATGCTGCTTGTGTGCCCCCATTTGGGGATTTCACCTTACCAGTACCTAGGTCCAGTTCTATATGGAAATCTAAAAGGTCTGGATACAATTTGATCAGTTCTTTGTTTTGTGCTGTGGTGCCTGGTCATAGATTCCTGTTGCCTTTTGCACAGAAGACTAGTGACCCTCACCAGTTCCCTACTCCACTAGTCACTGTATACAATTCTTAAATCTTTCTTCAGTAACTTTCCTCAACCAGTTAAAGCCAGGATAAGAACTGCTTCCCAAGAGTGAGGCTTCCTTAGACTCATTTACCTGCCTGACAATTTCCATTAATTATCCCCTCAGCATTGCCAGGAGTTCACCTAACACTTAAAGCTACTACAGCTTTTTTTAAAAATGTATCATGCATCCGGATGCAATGGGGTTAAAGAAATCATGAAAAAAACTAAATGGGAGCAAAAGGTTTCTAGATTGAGAGATCCTTCTTTTCACTTTGAACATGCATGACCTTTGTTGTGACAACCTCCATGGCTCCATAAGAAGCTACCGATAATCTGAAAAGCAGCAAATTATTTCCATCTTTACTTATTTAAATTAAAAGGCCTGCAGGCAAGAATTTAGTAAGAAAAGAATCACAATATTTGCCTAAGCATTTAGTTGCAGCATGCCACTTGGATAAATGGTTTGAATGTGGGTTTAGCCTTCCATTTTTTATTTTTAATTCTCTGTTCTCGGGGCTTAATACACTGATTCAGGGTCACATTTTCAGTTTTTTTCTCTCTGGGATATGCCGTCTCTGAATTCAGCAACAAATGGAATTTAACTCTTTTTAAAAACTAGCTTAGATGAATCACCATTTCTTGAATTCAGAAGCTACATTTCAGAGCCTGTTTTCTGTACTTATGGGTGAATAAAAACTTCCTTTTCCCCTAAGACCCTGATACCAATACAGAGTAGCTACACCCCTTCATCTGACCCCCTCATCATCACACTATTAACTGAGGTCATACCGTGTAAACATGTGCTATGACTGATATATGGATGGGATCAAGTTCCAGTTTTCCCCAGTAAATGTAGTACTGTGACTAGAAACAAGGCACTCCAGAGTGTATATTAACTGAGGTGTGTGGAGAAGCATGAAGCTTTAGACTGGATCATTTCTGAACCATCTAAGCAGTATATTAATGGGCCATTAATATATGCTCCAGCCTATGTACAACTTTTATCCATAGCATGAAATGAATTCATGCATTGAAATTCTACTAGTAATAATCATATTATCTTTTTTAAAGAAGAGAATAAAAATCTATAAGCACCAAGAAAAGATCCTACTCTGGAATTTTGGAAAATGAATTTATATTTGACTTAAAATAACAGTAAATAGGCCAGCTCATTTTCCTGCTCCAGCAAAGGCCATTCTATCTTTGGGAATATTCACCAGCAGGAAGGTGTTTTCATTGATTATCCATCCTATGGCCTCTATCAGATTTAACTTTCTGGAATTAGGGCACTGGAGAAGATATCCTGAAAAAGGGATCCAGACATCTCTCGAATGACTTAGCCACCTGGGCCATGCACTTGAGAGACCACACTAACAGGCTGGATGCCCCTAGAAGAGCAGAAATTAAAAGCACTTTAGCCAGTGGTATTGTGCTCTATGTTATGCCGTCAAGTCAGCAAAAGGCATGCCAAATCCTAGCTTTAATGTTCACCAACAAGCCTCATGTATGTTATAAGTTCATTGCATAGAACTGTGCCAAAGATATAAAGGCTGGAAAAAAGGATAGTGTTATATACGTCTGCATTTTGGTTGAAACTAGGTGTCACTAGTGATTTAGAAATGGCAGCAGTAGTTTCATTTGTTGTTTCTTGTTGTACATCTAGTCACTCATTTAGTGCAGTATACAAGGAAAATCCTGCAGATTTGGGGTATGGAAGTCATTTTTAAACATCTTAGGTCAAATTTTGCTTTCAGTTTCAATGATGTAAATCGAGAGCATCTGCATTGATTAATATAAATTGAATTGAAAGTGGAGTTTGTCTCTTTCTTCTTGTTAGAACTGCGGGCTGAAAAGGTATTATATTTCCACGAGCATCTTTGAACCCTCAATGGCATTCTTTCAATACAGACACAGGTAATTACACCTGCACTCATGTAATTAAAGACAGTATCGTAATGCATTTGCACAATGAAGCTGAATTGAGGTTAAAGGGAGCCTAAATTCTGCTGTTTCCTAACTTTTGAGTGGTTGACTTTGCAACTTGAGTAATGTTCTTTTACCAACTTTGCAACTTTAATAATGTTCTTTTACCACAGAATTTCTGTGTGACATTTACTATGGGGGGGGGGGGGGCTTTCAAAAAAAGGGAATAGAAAAAAATCCATTACGTAGTATCATTTTGTCCCCTA
>NW_017728992.1:2098015-2114082 GCF_001723915.1 Gavialis gangeticus
TGGGGGGGGGGGGAGCTTTCAAAAAAAGTGAATAGAAAAAAATCCATTACGTAGTATCATATTGTCACCTACATTCTTCTTTAGATTGGAGGATTGGACACAGTCCTCATGCCCTTCCCTACCTCAGGCTATCCTACACTACCAAGTCTCTACTGAATGGGTGCATTTACATGTGCATTTGATTTGGGACCAGTTTATTCACAAGTAAACTACTTATGAGCAAATGCTCCCAGGCAGGTGGCTACACATGGAGGGAAGTGGAAGCAAATTTGCTGCTAATGGCAGCAAACTGCTCCCGCTTCCTGGGGCCCTGCAATGGGCCCCTGCCACCAGCTAAGAGACAGATGTCTGGGGCTGGGACATTACAACCTGCCCCTGGGAGCTGCCTGCTGCTGGGGTGGGAACAATGTTCCCCTGCCCCGGCAGCGGGGAACTCCTGGTCCTGGCTCCCAAATCAGGGGAGGGGCAGGTCCCACCTCCTTTCCCCAATTCACTGGTGGGGCAGCTAGCAGCTAGCTTGCTGCTAAGTGCCTCATCAAAAGATCAGGGCAGGGATCTACCCCATCCCTGCAGCTCTTTCCAAGCCCCATACCTTGATTACCTGATTGGGCCACAGGGCTGGGACCTTCCCCTGACCAGGACAGTTCCCAGTACCCAGCCCACAAGCAGGGCAGAAGCTAGGGAGCTTGTTACCTACTCAGCTCCAGAAGTGTGGAGCTGGGTGCAGAACAAGCTAGAGAGCCTGTTCCCTGCTCAGCTCCACAAGTGAAGAGCTGGGTGGGGAACAAGCTGGGGAAGACTGACCAGGAACAGATTTGTCACCTACATGAGTACTATTTTTCATTTGCAGGTAGGCAATTTACTCGTGATTAATGAAGTTTATTGCCTAGTAAGCATGTGCATGTGCAGATGCACATGCTTACTTTGCAGTAAAATATGTTACTGCACAGTTAAACATCTTGTGTATACATGTCCATTGAGTACAAACTGATCATTTCACAATGGCTTATTGCTAGGTCACATTTGGGCAGATTTTCATGAGCCAAATATAAATCCCTGACACAAATCACCCCCTGCTACATTTCAGATCCCTTTTCCAAAATGCAGGGGAACACAAGCTTCCCAAAGAAAAGACTGCAAGAACTTGTTAACATGGGCAATGCTATATCTTTTCCCTTCATTTTAGGATGGATCTGAACCATTTTGGCTAAAAATTTCCAAAAATATCTTACCTATAGTACATGTAAGATTTTCAGCTCAAAGTCAGACTTTAGCAAAATTATAAAGTAAACAAAAACAGGGTTTCAAAATAGGAAGTGTTGTAAGGCAACCATAATGAAAGTTAAGTACCAGTCCCACCATTAATTAAAATAGGGGGTTAGTGTCTAATTTGCATGGTCCTTCTCTTTCTCCACATTTCAGGTTTTCCGGGGAACATAAGAGATTATGGTGCTGGCATCAAAGACCTATTAATATTTCACAACTTCAAAGCCTGAACAAGGGGGCGGAGCCAGTCCAGGCCCAAACAGGGGCAGCAGTTTGCAGGCAGTTAGCCAGGCAACTTGCAAGTCAGTTTTCACCTCCCATCCCCTTTTCAGGGTAGCCTTTAAGCTTGGTGAGGGAAAGCAGGGGAAAAGGAACTTCTCAGGGCCAAGGAACAGTAAACAGGCCAGTCTACAGCCAAGTTTGCTGGGGAAGTTGTGCTTGGAAGAAGGGCAATGAGAGGAAGTAGATTAAGAGACCTAGAGAAATGCCTGGAGGGCGTTGCAATGCCAGAGCTACTGGCACTGCTTGCACCTGTGAGTTGTCTGTCCAGGCAGGATTGCTCACCATCAAGGCTTCCACCCAGATCCGTTAGTGCTGTGGACACTGACTTGTAGGTTCCTTCTAGTGATGGCTAGGTGGGGGGGGCTGCCTACTATCTGAGTGGTGCCTCCTAGTAGTGTCCCTTACAGAGCAGGCAAGAGAGCTACAGGTGGAGGTGGTGAGTCTCCAAAGCATCCTCCACCATGAGGAATTCATTGATTCAGTGCTGGAGGAGACCTCCAGGACTGTGGAGAAAGGACTGCTAAGGACAGTGCTAAAGAAGGAAGAGGGTGTGGACTCTGAGGAAGGTGGAAGCTTGTGACCTCTGGCATTAAACAGAAATCTTTTTATCTCTAATTGCAGCAATTGGCCTGGAGAACAGATATGGAGCCTTAGCAACAGACAGGGAGAAGCATGTTCCATTGGTGGAGGAGGACAGGCCAGGCCAGATCCAGAGCACAGATCCAGAGCCCAGATCAAAGATGTCATGGCTGGATTACCAAGACTCATCCAGCCCTATGACTACTAACCCCATGCTGCTCGTTCATGTGGGCACCAACGATACTACCAGGGAAGACCCTGAGCAGATCAAAAGTGACTACAGAACTCTGAGTGCAAGGGTGAAGGGGACAAGGGCTCAGGTTGTATTCTTCTCAATCTTTCTGGTCAAGGAAGAGGGCCTGGCAGGAGCAGGCACATGCTGCAAATCAATGCATGGCTGTGCAGGTGATGTTGCCAACAGGGCTTTGGCTGCTTTGACCATGGGGTGATGTTCCAAGAAGACGGACTGCTAGGAAGAGATGGGATCCACCTGAAAAAGAGGGAAGAGCATCTTCACAGATAGGCTCACTAACCTAGTGAGGAGGCCTTTAAACTAGGTTTGCTGGGGGATGGAGACCAAAGTTCTGAGGTAAGTGGAAAGGTGGGTTATCTGGAGGAAGAACAAGGAGAAGTGGGCAACAGGGGGAGGAATTCTCATTCTTCCTGAGAAATCAGGGCAATCAGCTAGTTACCTTAGGTACCTGTACAGGAATGCACGGAGCCTGGGAAACAAGCAGGAAGAACTGGAAGTCCTCGCACAGTCACAGAACTATGACATGATTGGAATAACAGAGACTGGGTGGAATAGCTCACGTGACTGCAGCACTGTCATGGATGGGTACAAACTGTTCAGGAAGGACCAGCAGGGGCAAAGAGGAGGAGTTGCACTTCATCTAAAAGACCCATGATTGCTCACAACTCCAGTATGAAACTGGAGATAGGCATGTCAAAAGTCTTTGGGTTTGGCTCAGAGGAGAGAACAACAAGGGTGATGTCATGGTGAGTGTCTGCTATAGACCACCAGACCAGAAGGATGTGGTAGATGAGGCTTTCTTCAAACAACTAGTGGAAGTTTCTGGGTCACAGGCATTGGTTCTCATGGGGGACTTCAATCACCCTGACATCTGCTGGGAGGGCAATACAGTAGTCTGGAAGTTTCTGGAGAGTGTTGAGGACAATTTCCTGGTGCAAGTGCTGGAGTGGCCAACTTGGGGCCATGCTCTTCTTGACCTGCTGTTCACAAACAGCGAAGAATTGGTGGGGAATGTAGTAGGGGATGGCAACTTAGGCAGCAGCAACCACAAGTTGATTGGGTTCAGGATGCTGGGGAAAGGAAGGAAGGAGAGCAGCGGGGGGGTAAGATGAGATGACTTCCTGAAGTCCCTGCCAACTCTAGTTTTCTATGATTCATAAAAAACAAACAAACAACCATATTTTTCTGACTGGACCCTCTTGGCTTACATTAGTATTAGCTAGAGATCTGTGCAGCATTTAGTAGCATCGTCTGTCAGACTCTGATCTAAATTACATAAGCTAAACTCAAAGCAATTCCACTGAAAGAGTTTAGAACGTGGCATTATCATCTATTATTTTTAATCAGAGAGGAGATTTTCCAAACATTGCTGTAGCAGAACACATGCTAGGGAAGCCATGGCACCCCCTAGAGCCACCCTAATCCTTCCCATGCTCTAGGTCCTCTATATAACCCGCCTCGTTTATCCTTCCTGCCATAACTTGATGTTTCTTTGATATTAATAGGGAGGTTGACCCTGAATCCTGCTGCTTTGCCTAAGCAGATTCATTGCTCATGATACTGGCTCCTCTTGCCATTAAGACAGTTCTCCACGGGTGTCTATTGCATCCTGGATGACCTACTGGTGCCCGGCTGGCACTGTGAGCTGGTGGTTACCACCTATGGCAAGAATGGCCCTTATTTAAGCCTCAGGGCTTTTACTTGTGGCTTCCTTCAGCCCCATAGCCACAACAAAGCTTTACAAATATACTTTCATCACTGTTTGCCTTCTTAAAATTTTGTCTACAGGTTACTTTGGCTGTTCACTAGTAGCCTAGGCCCACTGGCTCTGGCCTGGCCTTTTCAGTCTCTGCCTCTTGTTGGCCCCTGGCCACCTCTGTCATCCCCCCTAGGCTCATGCTCCAGTCTTCTCAGCCTTAGGCTGCTTCTGTCCCACACCCCTACCCTTGGCAGGGCTCAAACATAGTGTGTCCCCCCAGGTACCCTTGTGCTCCCTTCTTTCCACTCCTTACAGCCACATCCAGCCCTCTGGTATAAAGTGAGAACAAAAGGCAACTGCTTTAAAAGTCTCCCCTCTGGGTCATCATATCACTGCCAGGCTACCTTCCCACTGTCTGGCTTTCTCTGCCCTGGGAGTACCTGCCATGGCCTGCAGCTTCTTCTCCCCACCAGCCTCAGCTGGCAAGAACACCTCTCTCTGCACAGTCCAGGACTGCACTGCCCCTCTGCCTCAGGGACCCAGGCTTATATCCCCTGGCATCTCCCCTTCCATTCAGGTGTGCTCTTGCCTGGCTGCAGGTGTTTCCCTTCACCCTAATGGGCAGCTCACTGCCTAGGCTTCAGTTACTTCCTTGCTGCCTTCCCTCCTGCAGCTAACCCCTGTTCAACTTCCTGGGGCTCTTTCTGCTGCAGTATCTCTCTCAAAGTAACGGGAGTCCCTGGCTCCTGGTTAGAAATGCACACATTGCCATTCTTACTGAGTCAAATTCTGGCCTTAGATAGGCAGGCATAATGCACAGTGAAATTAACAGGAAAAGCATGCCCTTAGATTTAAATACTAATTTATTCTTTTTATATCTGTGACCAGATTTTAAGACTAGAAGGAGCAGTCCTGATAGCTTTTTCCTGAATGGCGTTATAGGCCATAACATTGCCTGAAACAAATCCTACTTTGAGCCTTATTTCTTGTGAACTTTTTTTTAATGATAGGATATATTTTAAATATCTGTTCTGAAAGATTTCAATTGATGGAGAATCCATAACAGCCCTTGGCAAGCTTTTCCACTCTAAAAATAGGAATCTGATATACCATTACATTTTTTTCTCACTTGGGTTTCTAGTTATTGGAGCTTGCTTTGATTTTGTTTGTTAAATTAATGGGATCTATGGTATAATAGATCTCCATTCCAGGATCCTATGAACTGAAATTAAGTCATCCTTTAATCTTCTAAAAGCTAACTTCACAAACTGAAGTGATGGAGTAATTCCACTCGCACATTACCTGGCTTATTTGAAGCATTTTTGTGCATCTCTTTTCTAAACCCTTTTCAGCATACTTTTAAAAATACGGACATAAATTGGACACAATTCTCTGGTACTGATCTTATTAATGGAATAAAATGTCCTTGATAGTCTGCTATTTATAGAGGCAAGGATCATATTGGCAGTGCAAGCCTATGTTTAGTTCATCATCATCTGTTATGGTTCTACTGTCTTTTTCACTGTTACTAGGGAAGGATGCAATTCTCCAAATCAGAACTCAGAAGATGAGTTCATCTTGCATGTATTCATTTATATTGTGCTAAGGAAATATATGAACATAGATGACAACATTTTTAGGCATTTTTAGTTAAAGTTTATGAAAAAATTCTTTCGTGTAATGAAGTATTCTGATTATAATAATTCCATTAACAAACTTTTAAATAGATCTGGTTGAAATGGTTCTACATTTTAAGTCAACAGTGTAAGTAGCAGCTCAAATGCCTCTATCTCAGCTTGGAATACTTCTGGGACTACCTCCTTCACTTGCGGTAAGTGCCATGTACTGAACTATTGCCAGCCCTAGCCATTCAGATATTACAAATTAGTCCCACAAAACTATGGGCATGGCTTTAAAATTATGGCATTTTAAAAAATAAATTTTACCTTTTTTTAATTTGACTTCTGGGGTCTCAGACCTCAGAGCTGTAAGGAACAGATATATGGCCAGCTCTCCTAAATTGTCTGCCTGCAGTGGGTGCTTGGCCACTGCATAGAAGTGGGGTTTGCACCCAGGGGATGAAAGAACTAGCCTGGGATGAAACTGACCAAAGATGAAGACACAGAACAGTTCCAGGTAAGTAATATCTCTATGTAGTAATATTGCTACATATTTTTCAAGGAGTCATTTCACCTTACATCAGAGTGATTTACTATGTAGTAGGGTTGTACATCATGTATCATCTCCACAATTACGATGCAGTACAATCAATTTGCTACATGGGACTAGGATTAGAGTGTTATGTTTCTGTGACTAATGAATGTCACACAGTATGCTGTCATTGTACAAACATACATCCAAAACATTCATTTTGAAGCAAAAAAGTGAATGAAAAGTTTTCCAAATGCAGGACAGTGCCTTAGCTGAATAACTTTATTGCACTTAGATACCATGAACTGAGGTCTCCTGCAACATTTTCAAAATGTAGAGGTCAATTTGTGTTTCAACATGTATTAAACATGGGATTCATAGAACTTTCTAAAATACACCTTACAAAATCAGTGTGAAGCAATTGTGAAGCAGCCATATTAGTTTTGGGTAGAAACTTATTGTCTATGACCTAGAAAGGGGACTGCATTAAAGATTCAGAATGGTATAACACCTATGGCCACATTTTCCTGTTTGGAAATATTGCCACTCGTATAAAGCTGAATGTGCAGGTAAAGGAGTGCTAGGATCTGATGTGTGATCCATACAGTCACACTTCCTGCCATGTCACATTCCTGGAGCACCCCCTCAGCTAGAAGATTGCATCAGCTGTAGTCTCTCATCCACAGGGATGCCTCCCATGCCCCTGCAGTTGGAAGCCTACATCAGCTGCAATCTCTCAGCTGCAGGAACACCTGCAGCACTCATGACTGGGAGATTGTATCTGCTGTGGTCTCCCAGCCACATCCATCCTCCCGCTCCCAATCATGGAGACTCTGACAGACTGAGATCGACTGTCAGAGGCTCCACGACTGACCAGTTGATCAAGATTGACCAGTTGGTGACCACTGCTTTAGGTATTTACATTTCATTCAGGGAATTTTATAGAGGGTTGATCAGCATTCCTTTTGAATATAATCTTCCAAAGCAAAGCATAACTCATAAGTAAATCAGATTCTCAGTAGAGATGACCTGGATGCATATTGGAATAAAGCAAAACTTTTTTTTTAATTGGCGCAGTTCTCAAAATTCAGCCATCATTACCTCAGGTATCCAATTTTCCTTTGTTAGGACAAATCTTTAATTCCTCACAGTTAACAGACTGTAATTTCCGCATCCTCTCCAGGGTTGGATACTCCAAACAGCTTGTGAAAGTCATCTGGGTATTATGAATATGGAGTGGCGTCAAAAGAACCTGGCAAAGGAGTGAGGTACTCATTGCCAGAACTGCCTGTATTGCTTGTTTAACAAGTGATGAGCTCCAGCAGCTTTGTGATGTATCAGCTCCTCTGTTCTAAGGTAGAAAAGCATGCCAGCAGCCTTCATGTAATATCATCAAGGCCCTGATCTCAACCCAAGCAGTCAATGTTTCTTTGGTTTTTTTCTTAGTTCCCATGTGACTTGTACTGAAAATGGTCTGAAATTCTCCCCACTCCCTCCAATAGTTGCACTCGTTTTTCAAACCCAAAGCTTGCTGAGTATATTGAGGGTAACCGCACGGCATAGACAATTGTCCTCAGCTTACACCTCATGAATGCATATGATAAGTGTCTTGTTTTACTGTATAATATCCCTCTGAATTCAGTGCATGGTTGCTAAATGGCTTCATTTTGATGAGTCTGCCTTCATTATCTGCCATCATGGTATTACTGCTTACCACTCTCTGCCTGTCTGTCTGCTGCAAACTGGCACTTCTGCAAGAATGAAGCTCCAAGGTCCTGACAGAAAAAATGCGTTAAAAATCCTTCCGAGCCATCCCCACTCAGTTTGAAATACACCAGAAATTCTGAAAGCAGATACCACCCTCCCTTCCCCAAAGGATGACCTTTTATTTCACAACTGAAAATAACCAAGCCTGGCTGTATTCTGTATATGGAGGGGGAATCACTCTGGCACTAAGATATAAATGTCAGAGCTATTTTCACCATGACCCATAGGGATTTAATTAACAGTGGACAAACTATGAGTTTTGCAAGTTCCCACCATGTTTAGATATATATCCAAGGTTTTCCAAACACTTTAGTCATGGTATTTGCCAATGAGCAGCCACCAGCTTTGTGCAAGAGTGGGGAAAGGGTAGCTTGTCAGGGAAATTTTAATCCACTTTGTGCTTCCCAGGCTTTATTGAGGTCTGGGTTCTCTCATTTTCTTCCAGGTTTCTTCCTTCCCTCCTCCTACCAGTGGGGAAACAACTGATTTTATATTTCTAAGTTGTTACATTTCTAACGCCTTGGGAAACAATCATAAGAGCTTTCAGTCTGTGATGGAGGTATTCCAGACTAGTATGTTAGAATGAAAAACTGTGGTTTCCCAATTAAATGTACACAATGGGCCCAATTCTCTTGCTACTTATACTGAAGTAGCACTGCTAGTAGCACTGACATCCATGGCTTACCACTACAAAATAGATGGGTGGTCCTATCTGCCCCAAGTAAAACTGGAATTCAGCCTTCCTCACTGGTGAGTTTGACATCATTACATTAGAAATATTTATACAAAACAGGATTTGGACCTATTGAAGATATGTGTTTTTTGTGATCAGATGCACTCTGAAGTGTGGTATGGTCCTGTTTTTCCACTTGTGGGAGTCAACATGAAATCCTATAAGCTTCAAAGGCAGCCTGAACAAGCCTTTTACACATGCCCTGATATGTTTTGGTGATTTTCCTTCTACATTTCTTATGATCCAGAAAACATTTTCTAAGGGGCAAATTTATTAAACCAGAACTGATGTTGATATTGTATCAAAGTGACTGGGGTCAGATCCTCCAAAGCTATGTAAATGCCCAACCCTCTTAGGAAACAAGAGGAATTTAACTCTCTTAGGAATATCTCCTTCGTTCTGGACCTGTGTCAGAGAAGGCTAAACCTATGCAAAATGTGAACTTCAACAGTGTGATCATTTGAGTTGATTATTTGAAGAAATAGTGCTTAGAATAGCAATCAAAATAGTGCTTTCTACTTCACACAGATCTAAAATTGCTAAGCACTGAAGACTTTTTTTAAAGGATCATTTATTCCAAAGTTGCTTTGAAATAAAAAATTTAGAAAGTTGCTTTGAAATAAAAAAGGGAAATATTTTTAAAATTATGTTCAAATACATCTAAAAGCTGTTGTTTCTTCCCAGGCTGGGAAGTTATGTTTTGTTACATTTTTACAAATTTATATGATAAAATTAAATTTGGGCTTTAAATGAATTATTGGTTGTAAACTTGCCAAGCAGCACTTAAACGTTTAGGGTAGGGACCGCCATTCAAAAAATCAGAGCCTGAATAGATTCAACCTTTGCAGGTTAGTCTAACCTGCCTAGGTTGAACCAGTTTGTAACAGTACAGACAGTCCCTCTGGACTGAGAAAATGTGGGCACATGCCTGCAATTGGTCAGGCCAAGAGCCAGAGGTGCTAGAGCATGCCCTTGGCTGCAGGGAAGCTGTGCTGGGGTCGCATTGCCAGTTTGGGCTGACCTGGACAGAGAGCGGTTTAATTCTCTTCTCCCTGTTCCACTGGCAGGGACCCACCAGGTCTGCCAGGTGCTCCCCCCTCACTGCTGCAGTGGTGGGTCAGCATGGGCCCTAAGGCAGAGGGGACAGGGAAGGGGGTTAGTCTTCCCTCTACCTCTACTGCCCCCGAGGGACCACTGCCAGGTCTGCCCACCCTGACCACCACCACCACTCACTTCCTGCTTGGGGCAAGTGCCACAATAAGTCCCCTCCTGCCCTCCTGCCTCTGGTGTCCAGTGGAGGGGCTTATTCTGCCACTTGCCCTGGGCACACAGGTAGCAGGGGCCAGGGTGGGTAGACCCTGCTGCAATTCCTCAGGGGGAGAAGTGGGAATAAAGCCACTCCCTGCCCCCACCAAGAGGCCCTGCTGGTGGCCTCTGGCCCCACCAGGTGAGGGCTGGCTGGGGAGCGGGCTTCCCGGGCCAGCTCCAAGGTACTGGTGGGCCCCAAGCCCAGCAGCTGTCACTGCTGCGTCCCCTGCCCTGTGCAGCACCCGGGGCTTCAGCTGCACAAGGAGCTGTGGGCTAGCTGGGGCAGGGGCTGTTCCATCCCCCTTGCCTCCAGCTGCCACTGCCATGGCCATGCTGTGCTGTTCTGAGTAGGGGAGCAGGAAGTTTCAGCACCATGGCTTCTGCTCTGTGACTTCTGCCCCATGCATGGAGCTCTGGCTCCAGATCCCAGATGCCTTGGAAGGCAGACAGTGTCTGGGTAGAAGGTGTCTGGGGGCTGCAGCCAAAGCTCCATGCATGGGGCAGAAGCCACTGGTCTGAAGCTGGCCCCCCACTGTCCCCAGAGTGACGCGGAAGCAGCAGGAATGAGAGGGGGAGTAACCATTGGAGGTCAGGGGAAGCTGGCTTGGCCCATCAAGGCTGTTTTTCTCCCCTCCCCTCCAGCTGCAGCTCCTGCCACACCGTGCAGCACCGCTCGGGGCTGGGGGAGCTTCCTTCAGCCTGGCTGCTTCAATAATCTTGATTGACCATAAAATGAACATGAGCCACCAGTGCAATATTGCAGCTGGCAAAGTGAACAAAATGCTGGCTTGCATTTACCAATGCATCTCGAGCAAGACCCAGGATGTCATCCTCCCACTGTACTTGGCCTTGGTAAGGCTGCAGCTGGAGTACTGCATCCAATTCTGGGCTCTACAATTCAAGAAGGATGTGGAGAAGTTTGAAAGAGTCCAGAGGAGAGCCACACACATGATCAAAGGGCAAGAGAACAGGCCTTATGAAAAGGCTGTGAGCTATGGGACTCTTCAGCCTGGAGAAGCACAGGCTCAGGGTGATTTGGTGGCAGCCTATAAATACATAAGAGGTGTGCATCAGGATCTGGGGAAATGACTGTTCACCAGAGCACCGTAAGGAATGACAAGGTCCAACAGTCACAAACTCCTGCAAGACCATTTTAGGCTGGACATAAGGAAAAACTTCTTTACTGTCCAAGCCCCCAAGGCCTAGAACAGACTCCCCCCAGAGGTGGTGCAAGTATCAACTTTGAACACTTTTAAGAAACATTTGGATGTTTATCTTGCTGGGATCCTTTGACCCTAGCTGACTTCCTGCCCCTTGGGCGGGGGGCTGAACCCCAATGATCTTACCAGGTCCCTTCCAGCCCGGATGTCTATGAAATCCCCCTCCCATTCCTGCTGCTCCTGCACCACTCTGGGAAGTGGTGGGGGAGAGGGGCTTCAGCCCAGCAGCTTCTGCCCTGCGTGTGGAGCTCCAGCTGCAGCCCCTGGACACCTTCCACCCAAGCGCCTTCTGCCTTCCAGGGCATCTGGGAGCTGGTGCCGGAGCTCCACACGTGGGGCAGAAGCTGTGGGGCTGAAGCTTCCTGGCCACCCCACCCAGAGCTGCGCATGCCGATGCCTCCTCACAGGTTCCCAGAGCACAAGCCCTTTCCTGGTAGCATGGAGCCACGCTGCGGGGCGGGGAATGCTGCTATGGACAGTGGCGCTGGGAGGCTTGGAGGGCTCTGGCCCCCTCCAGGCCCCAGTGCTGCTGCGTGCAGTCCACTGCAGCTCTGTCTGCCCCGCAGTGGGCCCCCACCACCGGGAAGGGGCTTGCACTCCCTGACACTATGACAGGGCCTACTGCCCCCATCAAGGGCCCTTGCAGCAGCTGGGCAGGGGTGCAGATAGACACCAGCTGGCAGAGCCCCTTGTGGGGGCAGGGATGGGGGTTATTCCCCCTCCCTCCAGCATCCAATGGAGGGGACAGGAGGGGGCTTATCCCACAGTTTGCCCCATGCAGGGAACAAGTGCAGCGGCAGCGGCGACAGTCAGGATGGGCAGACCTGGCTGTGGTCCCCTGGGGCAGTGGGGATAGAGGGGGGAATACCTCCCTGCCTCCTCTGCCTCAGGGGCCACGGCAGCTGCTGCTATAGCAGCAAGCAGGGAGTGCCCAGCAGACTGGGCTTGGGTCCCCGCTGGTGGGACAGGGAGGGGAGAATGAAACACCTCTCTGGGCAGACCCCGTCCCCTGACTGTCCCTGATCCAGCTGGGAAGCAGGGGGTTGGGGCGGGACCAGCCCTGCTTGGGCTGGAGCAGAGAGTCTAGCTCAGAGAACATGCTGGGATGCTGGGGGACTCTAGTTTAAGTTATACCAGGAAGGGTCTGGGGACAGACATTGCATATACCTGGTTTGAGCCAAGTCAGTTAAGTCGGATACTACTTTCAACCAGGTTTATCTCAAACTAGTTTCAGTCATTTTGAAACGAGTTTATGTGCACTGAGTGTCTGTTCTGTTACAGGTTTAAACCAGTTTCTGAACACTTAAACAGGTTTGTGTTTAATGTCTGCCCGTAGCCTGAGGAAACCCACCACTCCTGACTGCCTGTCCACATGTTGGCTGAATCCCTCCATTAACTTAGAAGAAAATGCATGAGGCTGGGAGCCAGCAGAGAATTACGGCCTGACCTCTCTCACTGAAGAGTCTTAATTCTGTGCAGCTCACAATCTGCACTACTAAATGAAGCCTCACTAGCTGAGCTGCACAGAACTGGCAGGACTGGATCTGGATCTCTCATGCCATTGGCTTGCCAACAAACATTGTACAATGATTAATGTATCAGTATAGAGGAGAGAAAATCATTGACAATCCTTGACTCACTGTATGAAATCTTTGCTTCATTAAAAGGAAACTCCACAATTTACTGTCTTTGGAGATTTTATTTAACAATCAGCTCGAATAAAGCAAATCAGTTGTTCATCATTGAAAGAAAATTGCTTGCTTTCTGGCTGATGTGGCCTTTTCCAGACCTATTATCCAAATTTTGTGTGTGTGTGTGTGTATGTGTGTGTCTCCTAAATAGGGGTATTCCAGTAATGTACACACTGCACACTGGGGAGTCTGCTTTGTTTGCTGGGTGGCCTGACCATAGCCAGGCTCCAGTTTTGGGTGGTGCATGCTGCTACCACATGCACCACCCTGCTTCTCTTAGGCATGGGTTTTTTTTGACCCTGGGATCACACACTGCAAATCAGCAATGTGGGGAATACCTACATGTGTGGCATGTGCAGTGCCGTGCCACAGATGTGTCTGTGGTGCTACATACCACACATGCGTGCTCAGCTAGACATACCCATTGGGTGTGTCTAAGCTGCATCCCCAGTGCTCTCAGGGAGGGAGGCACCCAGCAAGGCCAGATACCTACTCCCATGCATACACAAAAGAGAGATATGAGAGTGAAGATTGTCTGGGGTCATAGCTGCTTTCCAGACCTTGGCCTCCAGTGTGTGTTCAACAGTGACTTCAAGGGATGCCTCCAGAGTGGGTTTGGCCCATGTGAGCAGAGGCAAGTTAGCAAGGTGTGCTCAACCTCTGGCCCGTAAGCCACATCCAGCTCATGGAACCATGTCATCTGGTTTATGGGGCTAGAAATTTGGTGATGAGGCAAGTAGTGCCAATTAACACTGCCACCCACAAATTCCCACACCCTGCAAGCCAGATGACATGGCCCTGTGTGGGGGAACTGGGGCCACAGGTACAATGTTATAGGGCTGGGTCTGGAGCTGAGGCCTGATCCAGCACCCAGGTCTGGGGCCACACACCACCCCATGCATTGGGCTGGCCTCACACACCAGATCAGGCTATATGCCAGAAGGACTCGCAGACCAGATCCAGCCTGCAGACTAACTCCACACCACTCATTCAGCCCATGGGGCTAAAAAGTTGGATACCATTTCCCTTGAGCACCAGGGCTGCAGGGCTGATGTGCCCTTTGTGTGCCCCAAACTTTCAAGAGGTTCAGATTTTAAAAGCCAGATAGACCATCTAGTATCTTTGCTCTTTTCTTATGCTGATGATTTTCCTTATCCTCAAACCCACTGCTTGCAATCAAACTGTGGAGAACAGTTTTCCTTACACTGCAGCTATCTTCTTGTCCCTGGATGCTCTTCTATGGGAAGTGGATGATGACACAGATTACTGACTCTCTATTTGTTCCTGGGCTAGCAGTTACGTGATACCTGCCTTAATAGCGAAGAGCTAGATCCACATACACACCGAGAGTTAAATATTATAGTGAGTTCATAAAAGCCAAAATTACTAAATTATACATAAACATATTTCCCAAACCTGAACAAGCCATATCACATGAATAAGCTATATGTCTTTGGCTTATTGAATTGCAAGTATTATTTGGCTTATTGAATTTCAGGTATTAATCAAGTAATATTTTCCCTTTTGGACATTAATTTTTGATGCAGCATAAAGATTTTTCTTTATGTTCTCTTGAACTATGTATTCTAACAACTGGACTAAGAAATCAATAAGAAATATTCCATTCCTTTTTATGTTCTTAAAGCAATTCTTTTCCTTTTTTAAAAAGTATTTATTTTCCCACTTACTATTTTTCAACTTTCCATGGTATGTAATAACTTCAAGTAGAGATAGGCAAGAAACCTCAGATCTAAACAGAAGCTGAATTTTAAAATATTTAAAAAGGAGTGGACTTAGGAATCTAAGTACAATTCTATTCCACCCTGTTCAAGTCCTGAAAATCCATTAATGCAATGCATCTACTTTTGTAACATACCATCATCATATGATGCTTAAAACTGAGTCACAACAAGCAGTAAGGAGAAGGACAACTCATTCACCTGTTACATGAAATGTTTTTCAGGAACTTAAGCAGGATAGAATAGAATCTGGCCCTTAGAATCTGGAGATGGATTCCGTCCATCATGTTAGTCCTCTCTACACTGTCCCAGCAGCATGCATAGCAAGAGGCTCGGGAAGGAGTCCCATTCAACACATAAAACAGGTCTCTGCTCCCTTTGGCAATTCCTGGTAAAGAGGACACGCTTGGTGTGAAGATGAGAATCTTCAGGTTGTCATTCTTTTCCCCTCTATCTGCCTTTCCTCTTTGCCAGCTCCATGTAATAGTAATAATAAAAAGTCCCTCCTCCCTTTTTCTTTCTTCTTTTTCTTTCCCTTTCCTCTGTCTTCAAAACTATCCAACTCTGGAAGAGTCATCAAATGGCACAGTTCCAGAGTTCCATTCTTTTCTTTCTCCTGTTTAGCAAAGTTGGAGTAATTTTGAAAAGCTGTCACAGGGAGACAGAAAAAGTAGGAAAGAAAAATATGGGCAAAAACAGAAAAAGACACATTTCTTTTACATGTAGTGGCAAAAAGGAAATAAAGGAAGAGAGGAAAAAATATCAGAAATTAAAAAGAAATCAATCAGTTTTGAAAATCTGAAATTAGATGTGTTTTAATTAAAATTAAACAGAAGAAAATGTTTCAAAACATAATATTGTTTCAACAGTCCCACAGAAGTTTTTTAAGAAAGGAAAATATTTTCCTCTGAAAAATTTGATTTTGAAGAAACTCCAATTTTTCAGTGTGAAAATATTTGTCAAAATTAAGTTCTTCTTGTAAGAAAATACATAAACAAGACACCCATGCAGTTATACTTATAAACTGAACTATCAATGAAAAAAATGCCAGCACAAAAAGGAAACATGATTGCTAGGGACAAAAGTTACACATAAACCAGTATAAGTGATCAGAAACCAGTTCATACCTGTAACACAACAGAAATTCAATGCACATATACCACATTCAAAATGGCCAAAACTAGTTTAAGATAAATCTGGATGGATACAGAATCAGACTTAACTGATTTAGGTTAAACCAGTTTATTGAACTTCTGTCCCAGATCCCCTCCAGATCCAAGTTAACTCACAGTCCCCCAGCATCCCAGGGTGCTTTGCATCTCCCTGCAGCCCACCACCTTGCAGGGTTAGCAAGCTAGCCTTGGCCAGAGCTGTCTGCT
>NW_017728992.1:2119082-2121387 GCF_001723915.1 Gavialis gangeticus
GGTGCTTTGCATCTCCCTGCAGCCCACCACCTTGCAGGGTTAGCAAGCTAGCCTTGGCCAGAGCTGTCTGCTCCAGCCAAGCAGGGAGGTTCTAGTACCACCTGGCTTCTGGCCTGAGCCACTACAGGCATGTCTGCATTTCCAAACCAAAATGTATGCCTCTTCACTTGCTTATGTGTACAGTCTATGCATCTTAGACTAACCTGTGAAGATTCAATCGATTCAGCTCAGGCTTTGTAACTGTCTGTACTTAGCTGGAAGGAGAGAAAGAAACAGAGGTCTAAAGTTTAAACCAAATGTTAAGTTTGCAAACCCCACTTAATCCAAGGAACTGCTAGGAACATCAATCTACCCTTTCTATGTGGATTTGCTACAAGTTTTCTTCATGGGATGCCAATGTAAACTCAAATTAGAACAAATGCTTACTAGCATGAAGTAGTGACACCCCATTCTAATATCATTTACATTATCAACAAATCAGAAGTAACTTCATTTCTTTTAATAATTAATTATTCCATATTGTTATGATGCCACTGATCACTGGCCTATACTATTTAGATGATATCCAATCCCAGTGCAATCCAGTCTCAGTGCATTCTCATGCAAATAATTGTTGAATTGTCTCATTTTAGTTAGAAGCACTTCCTGCTATGTTTGATCCTGCTAGCACTCCCGGTTGGAATGAAACATGCTACAAAATTGTTCTGTTTGTCTGAAATCTGAAGGGACATAGTGTACTTTTGTAATATTAATTCCACTCCAGACACATAAACTTGAAAGGGTACTTTGTCCCAGATCCTGGGACTGTACATACCTGAATTGCTAAATGACATGACACAAGGAGGTTGGGAGAGCTTTTGCATGATTATCATCACTAGGGAAACCATTTCTTTGTTGGTATACACATTCTGAAAAGACTGCTTCTGAGTTGTTATCATTTGGTAACCATGTGTTCAGTAATCATAGTAGCCAAGCACCTAGGCACTGGATTGCGTCTCTAGACGCAACATCGAGACATCACAGCAGCAACAAACCCTTTTGCATATTTTTAAACAGTGATTAGAAGACTATTCTATTCTCAGCTGTTTTCACTAGGAGTATCTAGCTCTTGTTTTTGCATTTCTGGGCAGCTTTCTATTGCATATTCTGCATTCGTTCAGCATATGGAATTTCCCCTGTGTCAGCAGGAAGCCCATATGTGGAGTCAGTACAGAATATTTGATACAGATTCATGTGGTAGAAAGGATAACTTATGCTCACATATGAAAGTTTTGAGGGCTGGGTGAGTTCTCTAATGGATTTCAATGAGTTCAATGAGCAAGTTAAATAGTATTTAGTCTGTTGTGTTTTTCCCTACACAAAGAACAAAATACGTCTCTCTCACCTGTATGAATTTTTTTTCAGCTTGAGTTAAAAACAACAAGAATAAAACATTTGTTCTTAAAATCTCTATGAGAGACAGAGGCTCTCTCTGGAAAACATAACACCTGCCCATAAGATGGCATTGCCCTTTCAGCTGTACCTTGCAGAAGTGACATCTTTACATTTAAAGCACGGGTGTAAAACACAGCCAGCCTGTGGGCTGGATGAGTAGTGTGGGGCCACTCTGTGGACTGGACCTGGAGTGCAGAACCATGTAATGCAGCCCGTAAGTGAGAAATCTATAAGCAAGACAAGTGGTAGCTGCATCAATTAACATTGCTCCCATTTGCTCTGCTGCCAGCCCCAAGAGACAGATGACAGGGTTCTATGGATCAGAACCCACCCTTAGGCCATAGCTTTGACAACCCAGCCATATGGTATACTGGCTGTCCAGTTGCACCTCTCAATGATTGACCCGCTTTCACCCAAACTGGGATTATTTCCTCCCCATGCACAATGGTAGTTTCAACCAAAGAGCTGTATAGAGGAAAATCACTGCTAAAGTACTTCCTTGACTATTTCATCTTATGGACTTGTAACCCGAGTGGTATGCAGAAAGGTACCCCCTCTTCAAATGAAGGGATGTCAGAGGGTGCATGTATGCTGTGGGAGGTGTGGCTGCCTAGCTGTTTGCAGCTCCCCTCCTCTTCCTGAAGAGCAGAGAGCCAGGACACTCAGCTAGTCTTAACTACATACAGATTTAATATTATGAAAGAGCTTACAACTTATACACACACGTGCGCATATTTACAGTTATGAACTTATCCGAACACATGCTAATTAACCTGGAACCCATGTATAGGCCTGGTTCCAATGATGTGGACATTGGTGTTGGAAGTGGACTGGCCAAGTTTGCTGATGACACCAAACTCCGGGGTAAAGC
>NW_017728992.1:2122129-2126273 GCF_001723915.1 Gavialis gangeticus
GTCCCTTCCAGCCCAAATGTCTATGAAGTCTATGAAGTCCCCGTATAGGCCTCCGGGTTAGACTGTGGGCCCGTCCCTTGTTCCATATTGTCATGTAGCTATGATTTCTGACCACAGCAGGACAGAAATTCTTCATTGCTGTCCTCCAGATATGAAACTTCCTGGTCTGCAAGACTTTTCAGATATTGCAGTAGATTCTTTCAGCACTGCCCAGACCCTGCTAAGGAGTGTCATTTAAGGCAGCATTTCCCAACTGGTGTGCTGCAGTACACTGGCGTGCCATTAGGCGCGTCCAGGTGTGCCATGGCATTTTGGGCTGGAGCCACGCCCCATGCCTGGCCTGCTGCTGCTGCAGACACAGACAGACGGGGAGTGTGGCTCCAGCCCCAAATGACATCCGACTGACTGTGTGCCACCCCCAGGTCGCTGGTGTCGGGCCTCCCCAGTCCCACTCTGTGTCCAGTATGCTGTGGTGCTTTTTTATTTAGTTAAGTGTGCTGTGGGGCGAAGAAGGTTGGGAAAAGCTGACCTAGAGTTAAGGTGTTTGTACTTCTGCAGCATTATGAACACAGCACATCAAAACCACCCTCCTCCAGGGGCTTGTTAGGAGTGTACTGGGGATACAGAAATAAAGGCTGACGGCAGCATGTGCTCTGCACCAGAGCCTTGTTACTAGGTGATGACTTTAAGCCTGCTGAGCTTCACTAATGCTTTGTTTAAAATGAAATGAGCAAGTTGTGGGGGAGGAATGACTAGAGAGATGTTAACAACTGTCTGGACTATGTGGTGGTGTGGTTGTTGCAGACAAGGGAGGTGTATATAAATCCTTAACACATAAGATTTCACTTGCTCTCTGAGAATAGCTCTGGCACCACAGGAGACCCTGGGATTTCAGCTTCTCATTTTCTACTCAGAGGGAACCTGTTCATTTTGGTCTCCTGAACCTTTTCGAAGAAACAGAAAGCTGGAGTAAATCCCACCAATGCCTCAGAAACCAAGAGAAGCAGGATTTGTGTGTCAATATTGTTTATTGGACCAACTCTAGTGCTTGGAGAGATGTTAGACAAGCCTTTGGGACTTCCTCAACCCCCCAAAAGGATTTCCTTGCCTTTTCTCCAGGGTCCAGGCTTCAGACACCTGGAGCAAGATTCCCTTCTCTGCTTTCAAGATGTCAGGGATTCATTCAGAGGTTCATCCTGCAGTATTCGCTGCCCTGCTCTGAGGCTCAGAGTCAGCACCCCAGAATGGAGAAAATCTTCCTTCCCCTAGCTTCCTGCTGACATTTCCACAGGGGCCTTCCCTAATTTGGTGGATGGTCTGTGCTCTCTGTGAACCACCCAGGCTTTCCATTAAAGGTGAATAAGCTTTACTCAATACTCTCAGGTTTCCCATGGGGTTGGCCAGCATCCTTCCCACAATCCCCTTCTTGCCCATCACTCCTATCCCCTTCTAGAGATGAGCCATCAGAATGAGATCTGGATTCACATGTTCCTAAAGGCACCAAACCCCAGGGCCAGGAGATGCCTTGTCCCTCTGCCCCAGAGTGCAAGGAACTTCCCACCTCATCATGGATGGTACATGGTAACTACCATGGTATAGTGCAAATATTCATAAATTCTGTCATGATTTAAAGACACAGGTTCAGCTTTTCAGAGCTGCTGGCCTCGGCTCCCCCACCCTCTGTCCGGTCCTCAGCACAGCTTTGGAATAATGGTGGCGCTCCCGCACACTTGGAGCACTCAGAGTCACGTCCAGCTGCCTCCAACTCCAAGGCTTGGAAGACTAGGTGCCTGGTCCTGTTTCTCCTACATAAGCCTACATGGTGGAGACTTGAAATTGGCCAGCAAGGCACCAAGGCAGGGAGATATGAGAGAGTAAGGCAGGGTGAGTGTGTCTCAGTGAGACGGCTCCATCCTCCCCACGGTTTAGCCTCAGCCCTTGCTCCCACTGGGGCAAACTGTTTCTGTTATCCAATGACTGGTCAATGCAAGGTGCAGTGGACTGTCTTCAAGGGGAGGACTGAAAGACACTTAGGGCAATGCTTACACAAATTGGCTAGGAAACTGGATTCCCCCTGACTGGGGGATGGGAGGCAGGGATCTGGGTCTTCTGCTTTTTGGACAAGGGCTGAAATATTGTTGGCCCTTTGTTGCTGGCAGTCATGTGCACAAAACAATGCCACCACAGGGCAAAACAGAATGCCAAACTCCAGTAGTGCCAATAGTTGCAGTTTGGATGCTACCTATGCACCATTTAGGTGTGTGAAAGTTAAATAGGATTTGGCTGTAATAGCTGTCAGACAGCTGGGTCACCTGCCCCCTCCCTCTCCTCACCCAGCCATCATTGCTGCTGCTGTTCCCAGCTAAGCCCAGCCCCCGTGCAGTCTGGCTGAAGCAGGCAGCTTTGAAGCTTCCCTTGCCCCTGGACAGCAGGGAAAGCAGCAGCAGCACGCGGGGCATGGGTGGAAGAGGAAGAGAGGAAATGAAATGGATGTGTGCAGCCATGCCACTGCCCCACTATGGATCCACCCCTGCTCTTACCCCATGCCAAATGAAAACTACCTTTTCCTCTTTCATCCTCAAATCCTTTTGCCCTGTAGTAAACAGCAGACTGCTCCTACCCTGAGTTGTCCATGGATGCTACTAAGTTGGGTATTAGCCCACATTCAATAGCATGATCAAAACTGGGAACAGATAGCTATGTCATGGATGCTAACAAAAGCTTATTGTCAGTATACCCAGAAAAGGAAGAAGGCTTTCACCTTAGTTTACTGATATAAACATGTTTGTGTTTCTATTTATGTAATGCCAACATTAGCTGAAACTGGGCAGAAATTACTTATTTCCATTCCTGAAAGGGGCCAGGTAAACAATTCTCTACTAAGGATTATTCCTAGGCATTACAGGAAAAAAAAATATTTAAAAAAGCTGAAAGGTATATAGGAATGAAACAAGATAGAAGAAGGGCTGATATTTGCTACTTCCTCAAGAGAACAGTGGCACTGAGGAAGCTGTTAAGCCTTGTTGCATATGCCAAAAATACAAGCCAAGACAAGTGAAAGCACCCAGTTTGGTGGCACAAGAAAACTGCCTGTCCCTCCCTTCCCCCACTCCTCCTCCCTTTCCTGGAGGAAATGAGGCATAGATTTATTAACAATGGCTGGAAAAAATGTATCTAATCCTAGACGATTCTTCCAATCTCCCTAAAATAGCCTTAACTGAGGATGCTGCACGTAACATCTAGTCTCCATTATCCCTCCATCCAATGCGCTGATGGAAAATAATGTTAAATAATAAAGCACCTATTAATTATAGATTAATGAAAATCATAAATTAATGAAAATAATGTTAAATAATAAAGCACCTACTAAAAAAGGCTGTAGAGGCAGACACTTAGTACTGATCTGTATTTAGTACTGTTAAATTACAGAAATTATGAACGAAGCATGGGTTCTCAATAGATGACATTTTTTCATAGAAAACGAAAATCAAGAATACCAATATTGTTAGAAACGGATGCAAGCATTACAGGCACTTCCAGATGCATAAAGAGACAAAATGAGGTAAAATAAAATATACTCTATGATTTGTGGTCCCAGTAGCTGCCATCATTGCATACAGATTTTGCTGAACACATCAATGAAGGGAGAAAATGGTTACAAACAGCTCTGTGTCAGAAGAGAGAGTCTTGAAGTTGTATGAGATTGTTACCCCAGATGGACATGCACTATGAAAAAATAAGGTGATGCCTTCTTCAAGTTCTAGAAGAGAAGCAGAAAAGGACTGATTCAGCTGTTTGGTCTGAAAAGATCTCACATAAGCAAGTTAAGGCAGTAGGGGCCTTGTTACATGTGGCACTTAAAGCTTCTCAGATGTTGACTGGTGTGAGTGTTAGGTCGAGTTCAGAATAATTATGTATTCAAGCTAAAAACTTAATCTGACTGTCCCTAACATGCACAGCTCGGACTTGCCACTTGGGCTGGCAAGAATGAGCTTTACTAGGACCTACAGCTATAAATTGTCCACACAGAACAGGAAGATGGGGTTGGGGGGGAAGAGGACACTGCAATCTAGGATGCTGGAGGACTTAAATTTGTGTGACTTATCTCTGGGGAGTGGCCATACATTCATAGAACAGAAGCTGA
>NW_017728992.1:2131273-2132264 GCF_001723915.1 Gavialis gangeticus
CTCTGGGGAGTGGCCATACATTCATAGAACAGAAGCTGAGTAACACAGATCAGAGATAAACCTGCCCTGGAGTGGCATAACTTTAAGTCACCTAAAGGGTGCTTAAAACTAGTTTACGTGTCTTAATGTGTGGACAGCCCAGGGATCAAGACCTCTCTGAGCCACCTAAAATTGATGCACTGCAAGGCCCTCAGCTGAAACTCAGGAAAGGCTACAACCAGAACTCTTAGCCTTTTTCCTACCTGACACTGAGTGCTGCCACTCCAGGTCCCCACAAGCATGCTAGGCACTTCAGAAACTAACCAAATTCAATGTCATGTTAGATTTGACTGTTAATTATTATGCTTGGCAGGTTAAGGAATATATGGAAAACTATTCTGGTAGGAGTCCTTGGCATGAGCCAGTTAGAACCAGTTATCATGTTTTGCTGAGGTTCATGTTACACAATACTGACTACTTAGAACTGAGACACATAGAAGGAGAAAATAGTATTGGGGGGGGGGCTGAGTTCATGTGTTAGCACAAGAACTACACCTCCCATCATGCATAGTGTGACGTATGAATGGTTAACCTCTTCTTCCTCTGCTGCACGGAGCTGAGCGCACGTGGGGTGCTGGCCTGGCTGCACGCTGAATGGCCCCATGGTGCTGCTGCTGCCATTGGCCACCTTGAAATTAGTTTTGGGGAGGCTAAGCCCCCAAACCCCAGCCTTCTGCCACCTATGCTCAGACACACAAAGAAGCAAAACTGTCAGACTCCTAGGTTCTGAGTGATTTCTGAAAAAATCAGAAGCTACATAAGTACCTAGATAGATAGACCAGATTACAATGAGTTAATCAGCAAAGGAAGCAACCTCAAATAAGAAACAGAAATGTATAAAATAAGTAGGCCAATGTATAATATTTTCAGGCAGTGTATTACCTGGAAATAAACATGCTTTCAGCTTATAGTTTCATCGTTTCATAGTTTCTAGGGTCGGAAGGGACCTGAG
>NW_017728992.1:2132275-2149672 GCF_001723915.1 Gavialis gangeticus
CTAGTCCCAGCGTTCCCCTTGTCCCCATCTCTTACCTGTCTGCCTTCAAACAGCTTCTAAGTATTATAATTCATTTTGGATGATTACAGGAATCTGGCTAATAAATCCAAAGTAGGAGATATTAAATCACATCTTTTTAAAGAATTAAATGATTTTCATGCCTTGGCATGATTTAGCTTTTGGCACTAAGCCAAATATTTCCAGTATTTGGGTCTAATCAATGATCTGACAAAATATTATCATGCCTTGCTGAAATCATACATGGTTTCTGTTACAGCTGTATATCAAGAAGCATCTTTAAGTTACTGATATTAAAAATAAACCTGTTACTAAAAATTATGATTAGAGATGATGCTGTTTGCCTCAAAACCCTGACTCCTGTTTGCTTGATTTCAAAGAACTGTTTGTTCAGAGATTAGGAATGGATTTTTGTGTTAGATATCAAAATAAACTTGTACTGTGAATTCCACACAGGAGTACTGCTAAATAGTGTGCATATTGATACTTACAACTGCATTACATGAAGTTTTTCCCCCTCTATCTCCCTGTGGGATTTTGCCTGATGACCTTTTTGCAACTTAAAAGTTTCCAAGCCCTTTCAGCAAACATAATGCATGATTAGAGACATTCCTACTGTCATGTATTTGCAAAACTTTATGAAATCTAGCCTGATTTAGTTGTTGCATTCATTCATGTAGCAATGCCTGGGTGTAACAGATACGTGCACATTTTCTTTGAACTTTCATGACAATATTCATAGAGCCTGTTACTCCCCATCCATTTCTCAGAAATATGGAACAAGTCACAGTCACCCAAATTATATTTGCCTTTAATTTTAATATGACAAGTATGTCTGATTCCAGGCCTACTTCATCGAGTGAAATCCTGGCCCCACTGAAGTCAATAACAAAGCAAATGATTTCACAGTCATTTATTTAATTGGGACCAGGATTTCACCCCTGCTTTTTATCAGCTCTAAGCTTAAGCCATGTAATTCTAACCTGGAACCAGATAGCAAATATATTCAGTTGCATAGCTTTCTCACCTGCACTGACAAGCTCTGTCTGACTCAAGAAGTCCATGGGCCAACAAGAGGCAAGGCGATGCTAGATCTAGTTCTGGCCAAAGTGGATGATCTAGTGAGTGACCTGAGGACGGAAGGGAAGCTTGGAAACAGCGATCACGAGTTTATCACCTTCCTTATCCATCACAAAGCTGGCAAATCAGTCTGCAATGCAAAAATCCTCGACTTCAGGAAAGCTGACTTTCAGAAGCTCAGAAGGTTTGCTGTCGAGGCCTTGAAAGATCATGATCTGACAAGGAAGGGAGTCCAAGATGAGTGGTTGCTTGTTAAGGATGTGATCCTAATAGCTCAAGGCAGGAAAGGGAGTAAAAGGGCTGGGGAACACCCTTGGTTAAATAGGGAATTCATGTACCTCCTTAATCTTAAAAGACAAGCCTATAAGGGTTGGAAGATGGGTAATATCTCTAAGGAGGATTATGCAACACTGGCCCGCACCTGTAGGGAACGGACCAGAAAAGCCAAGGCAGAAACCAAACTCCGGCTGGCTATGGGAATCAAGGACAATAAAAAGTCCTTTTTCAGATACATAGGAAGTCAAAGAAAAGTAAGGGCAACACTGGACCCCTGCTGAATCAACTGGGGCAGCTGACAACCGACTCCCAGAAAAAAGCTAATCTCCTCAATGATTACTTTGCATCGGTTCCACCAGCCCAAGGGGATCACCCTACCTGACAGGACACAGGACTATGAGGGTACTGGTGACCATATGCCTACATTTGGTGAAGGCATTGTGAAAAGACCTTGAGAGGCTGGACATCTATAAGTCAGCGAGCCCTGGTGAAATGCACCCAAGAGTGCTAAAAGAGTTGGCTGACATCTTAGCTTGGCCATTGGCACAGATATTCAAAAACTCATAGCAGTCAGGTAAGGTTCCTGAAGACTGGAAGAGAGCCAATGTGGTGCCTATCTTCAAGAAAGGAAGAAAGGAAGATCCAGGGAACTACAGGTCAATCATCTTGACCTCAATCCCTGGAAAGATCTTCAAGAAAATTATCAAAGAATCCATCAATAGCAGGCTGACAGAAGGTGCCATCCTGAGAGACTGCCAGCAAGGCATTGTTATGCATAGGTCATGACTGACTAACCTCCCCTCCTTGTATGACCAGGTAACACATCACCTGGATGGTGGTGGGCAGGGGGGAGGGGGGGAGGTTGATGTCATATACCTGGATTTTAAAAAGGATTTGACTTGGTCTCCCACAATGTCCTCATGACAAAACTGGGGACTTGCAACCTTGACAACCTCTCAGTCCGATGGCTGGGGGACTGGCTCCATGGTTGGACCCAAAGAGTAATAGTCAATGGAACCAAGTCAACATGGCACATGGTGACCAGTGGCATCCCTCAGGGTTCAGTACTTGGACCAGTACTCTTTAATATATTTATTAACTATCTTGATTAAGGTGTCAGAAGCAGACTAACGAAGTTTGCAGATGACACCAAACTGTGGGGAAGTGCGCTTACACTGTAGGATAGGTTGAAGATTCAAGCCGACTTAGACGGACTTGCAAAGTGGGGAGACAAAAACCTGATGACCTCCAATATAGAGAAATACAAGGTGCTCCACCTCAGGAGAAAGAACCCACACCATACCTATAGGCTTAACAGTGCTTCACTCACTAGCACTACATCCGAAAAAGACTTGAGGGTCATGATTGACCACAAGATGAATATGAGCCACCAATGCAAAGCCACAGCCAGCAAAGCAAATAAAACCCTGGCTTACATCTACCTATGCATCTCAAACAAGACCCAAGATGTCATTCTCCCATTTTAGTCAGCCTTGGTGAGACTGCAGCTGAAGTATTGCATCCAATTCTGGGCTCCACGCTTTAAAAAGGACGTGGAGAAGCTAGAGAGAGTTCAGAGGAGAGCTACACGCATGACTGGAGGTCACAAACTGCTGGAAGACCGTTTTAGACTGGACATAAGGAAAAACTTCTTTACTATCCAAGTCACCAGAGTCTGGAAAAGACTCCCCTCAAAAGTGGTTCAAGCACCTACTATGGACACATTCAAGTTCCATTTAGATGCTTATCTTGCTGGAGTCATCTAACCCCAGCTGATGTCCTACCCCTTGGGCAGGAGGCTGGACCCAATGATCTCATGAGTTCCCTTCCAGCCCTAATGTCTTGAAATCTAGGGTGGGGAAGCTTGGATCCAGATTTTGATGCTGGCCTATGCCAAGGTTAAGGGTTTGTTTTGTTTTGTTTTGACCCAGATAACATCATGTACATTTTGAGATCAAACTTGTTCTGTAATATTTTCATTAATATGCAACATTTTTCATGTAGAGGCTAAAATAATTCAGCCACTCTTTTCTGAATTCTAGACTATATTATTAAAATGTACTGTCTGTGGAACTACCTTTCAATATATACTGTACTATGGTTGTTCACTGATGATTGACTTCCCTTCCTATTTACTTCTCTGTGCGTTGTTCAGTAGAAATCTGTATGTGGCTTAGACCATAGCTATATACCCATTATATACCATTGCAAATGCTGACATCACCTGAAGCTCAAGCTTAAATATGAAGGGCAGAGCTTGTTAGATATGGAAAAACAATTCTGTAAAATATTTGGAAAGTGCTTCCATTCCAAAGGCTTTAAAAATGGGAACTTTGGGGGTTTTTTTATAAAACATTTATTTATTTTTTCTGCTGACTACAATAAAATAAACAGTGTTCAAAGTCAGTTGGTCATTTTATAATTATTCATTTCCCCCCTTGCTACTCTGCAACTTTGAAGAATTTCCAGAGCAGGTGGCCAGGCTGTCACTCAGGTACGTGTCCAAAGTTAAATAAGTTTTGAAGTTACAGGATGAGAAGGGAGGGAAGAAAATAATAAAAGGAAAAGTGGGAAAAAACTCAAGGCAGACAAGGTTCTTTGGGTAAATGTGATATATTTTATTAGACCCACTAAATAGCTGGAAAAATTGTTCTTTGCGAACTTTTGGGCACAAACACCCTTCTTCAGGCATAGGAAGAGTGGGGCCTAGGCGTGGAATGGAAGCCAATATACAAATTGCAAGTCTGTGAAAATGCAAATACATGGCAGTGAAGATCAGAGGGAATGGGAGACAATAGGTGTGAGACTACAACCAACAACCCTAAAGCATGGAAATGTTCAAGACATTGTTCTGTCTATTACAATCAATGTCATAAAGAAAAAAGAAGAAAGAAGAAAAATCTGAAAACACAAAGACCCAAAGGAAAACACAAAACCCAACCCCACAGTTTAGGCTAAAGCCTATTATGCTGCTAGCATCCGTTTGACACCTCTATATTTTATGCCCGAGTTCAGAGGCTGATCTCATTCCAGAGCTATTCTCTCTTTGGGAAGCCCCAAACAAATCTGAAGGAAGCTCCAGAGCACACTAGTTCAGGCTGCACGGAACCCAGAGACACATGAAACATCTCCTGTGGTATACACGAAAATGACACTCTGTGGGTGTGTTTACATGTTCATGAATGCAGTGTCTATTGCACATTAAATGTAGTACTTACAAAATTAAGTCCTAAATAAATATGCAATATGGCTGCCCTACTACACATTAGCACGATTACATGCCTTTTTTCATGATGTTTAATGTGCAGTAGACTAATGCTACTGCACATTAGAGTAAAAGCATGGCTTTGCTGTGACACGGTAATACACAGTCAATCAGTCTACTGCACATAAAGCATCTCATATAGACATGCCCTCTGAGTTATATACAGCTGCTAGTTTTATTTGCAAGAGAAAGGTAAGGTATTACAATGTTTATATTAATCATTCCCCATACCTCCGTGTATAATTTCTTTCTAGATGTCCCTGGATGTAATTTTTTTTTTACACAGCCACCTGGATATAATGAAAATATTCAGTTTCTCCTGCCTACTTTAAAAGATCATCTCAGAATTGATTTAATTTATCTTTTGGACAATGGAGGACAACTAACTGGTAGCACAGAATGATTTATAGGATTAATTCAGCAACAGTGGAGTTAGTACTGAATCTATCATACCAGTGGGATGAACTTATTAACAAAAGGACAAGTGCATAATATTGTAGTTACTAAATTGCTTTTTGATGTAGTTATAATGGAAACTGTCACAGATGTGCTTTACATCACTTAATTTATTAACAGAGGAATAAATGTATATCATTGATTATAGCAGTTTAATGCAGTAATTTAGCTAGGTGCTTAAGCACGTATCTAAGGATAACACAAATAGCTCTCCTGATATCCAGGGGACTTTAGGGTTCTCATCAGTTTTCGTAATCTGTCTCTTAAAGTCACATGCTTAAATTTCAGACTCATTTTACAACAGTTTCACCAGAATCCAGAGGGGCACAGGGATGTCAAGGAATAATACCAAAGTTTACATACCAAAGCATATAATACAGGATAAAATACATCAGGCAACAGTACACTTATTCTTGATTAAAGAAGACAAGTTCATACCTTTTGTAACTAGCTTTGAGGATATGACACCAAGGATTAATTTAGCTCACTAAGTCTTATCACACCATGCAGACACCTGCTAATAACATTCTTTCACCTCAGACTCCAAAGCTAGATGTCTGAGAGCATTAAATTGTTCTTGGACTTTGAGCAAGGAACTGCAGAGAATCGTTGAATTCTGTTCATTCCTGAATTCTGTTCGCTACAAAGGATCCCTGAGGTCTGTTCTGTTCTTTGGCATTGATTGGGTTGTCACTTAATTTGTACGATTGAGCAGCTGTGCTCAAACAATCAGTTCTCTCTGTCTGCACCCAAGTCAGGCATTCAAATTCACTACAGCATTCCCTTTTGAAAATCAGAGCCATCCTTTGTCTTCAATGGACATGTCTACACATGCATATTAATGCGATGCAATAAACTCCAAAGCATGTAGAGCTGGGTCAGAGCATCCCCAGCTGGCACAGGGTCTGGGATCAGCCTGCCAGTCCAGGGCTGCTCCAACCCAGCTCCACATGCTGCGGAGGGGCTGGCTGGGGCATGAGGGTTCTTTAGTGTGGGGCTAGCTGGCAGGCAGCCCCCGCACTGAAGCACCCTCATGCTCCAGCCAGCTGGGTCGGTGTCCACATGTGCAATGCTGCAAAGTAAAAAAACTCCACAGCAGGGTATAGTACTTGTAAGTACTCCAACCTAATAGCTCTACATGTCTAAATGCCAAGATGCTTACTGCAGAGCTAATTAGTGTACTCAGCAGTAAACGTCTCGTGTAGATATGCCCAGTAAGTGTATGATTCTGCTTTCCCAAAAAGCAGGAACAAAATTCTCATTGGCCCTAGTGACAGTAAGATCCAGGTCCAAAGATGGCTGCCTTGGGAAGATTTAGGATGGAAAGCTGCTCTATATATATATTTCACAGAGATGGGCCTGAGTTGCAAAGTTCATATCATTCATATCCTTTACAGCTGAACCCAGGAGCTGGCATCATAAATGAAATTGCCTTTGCAAAAGCATGATGCCAGCCAAAAAGTTATTAAGTTGACTTGCAAACAACAGTAAAACAAGCAAATAATATTGCCGGATGCCAGTCCTTAAGAAATAAAATTCAAAACAGGGCAGGAGTTCTACATTTGCCATATACATGTCATTTCTGGAAATATGTTATTGCTGATGTACAAGTTAATAGAGATAGATGTCAAAAGAATCAAATTCATCACCATTTCTGTAAAAGGAGGCAGAGCCAAGCTAGTAATCAAACAGCATTGCAAAGTCTGTTATAATTTATTCGGTTCATGCTGTTATTTAAAAAAAGACTGAGTTCTGCTGAGCATGTGTTCTGGGAAAGGAAAATCTGTATGTCACAATCCTGAAGTACAATACTAACATTTAAATTTACATTCTGATTACTGGTATTTATTTTCATTGCAATAGTACATAGGATGGGCACTTTTTACTCTATCTAGCAAATTTATAGTTTATGTTTGGTGTTATTATTTTCTAATAAAGAATTGTCTAGCAGACTAAAAGTAAGATGCTGATTTTAACATATGGAGGCCAGACACTGCTCAGAAAGAGTTTGTATTTGGCATGGCGGTGCTGCTCTTTGTAGTAGTGTATATCATACACTGTCAATTCTAGAGGGGGGCAAAAAGTACAGAAAGGCTGGCTCAAAGATTTATCTTTTTATTAACCTCTTTTTGGATACATCATACCTCAAGAAAGTTTTCCAGGGGCATTCTATCCATTATATTTTTATGATTTGTGGGCAGTATTATGGGAAGCTAAAGAAAGGGAGGGTGGTCACATGATATTATTCCTGTGACAGAGGACTGCTTCTGACCTGTAATGCATAGACATACATCAGAGCAGTCAGGTGTCATGCCACCTCAGTGGAAGCTGCTAAAGGTATCTAACTATGACACAATGAGGTACGTCTACACATGCATTAGATTTGAAAGCAGTTTATTCACAACTAACTGCTTCCAGGCAGGTATCTAATGTGCTAGGAAAGAAGGAAGAGGCTGGAGAGCTTGTTCCCTACCCAGCTCCACAATCATAGAGATGGGTGGGGAAGATGCTCCCCAGGCCCCACCAGTAGGGAGGTCCTAGCCCCCACTTCATGATCAGGGAGCGGGGACTGGGAGATCCTTATCAGATCTCCCCGGCCAGTGAGAGCTATTTTAGGGGGGCATGTGCCCCCCCGTACCCCCTCTACGCGTCACCTATGAATCCTGTACAAGGTGGGGTTTCAGGTCTGGATATTAAGGAAAGAGCATTAAAAACCAAAACAGAGTGGAAGTGTCCAAGCGAAATATAATGTATACCTATTGTGAAGTTTAATATTTTGTTCTTGTAGTAAAAAGGTAATTCTGGAGAATTTTTTTTCTTTATTAGTCACTGAGGAAAATTTAATATCAAGTATCCCACATGAGGTGCTGCTGGGCTGTGTGTGTGTACATACATATATAGTGAACCCAGAAAGGTTATGAACTTCATATCATATGTTCCTTATACAATGACACATTATGTTTGAAGCCTTATAGGGGAGAAGCTAAGTTCTGTATTACTTTCTGAATACACTGAAGTCTGTTATCACTTTTACCTCCTGAGGAAGTAAGTTTTAGGAGTTTAAGCCAGCACCTGTGAAAGTTCACTCCCTAAACTTACAAGCCAACTGGGATCCTACATCACTGACGCTTAACCTTTGTGCCCATGAGCTGGATGAGTGGCACCAACCTTTAGGGCCCGTGAGCTGCATGAGTGATGTCAAGCCACTCCATGGACTGGATCAGGCCCCAGACTGGGCCCCACGCTGCCTCTGCACAGCTCATGTGTGCCTTAAAAGGGCCTGTACTGTGTCTGCCCAGCTCTGTGCACGTGTATCAGGCCCCATATGCTTGGATCAGGTGCCACACATCCAATCTAGCTCATACAGCCACATTATCCAGCCCATGGGGCTCCCCACAGGTCCAGAAATTTGGCAGCAGGGCAACCACCACTGCTTGTGGGCCAGAGGACATGGCTCTGTGGGATGGATTTGGCTTGAGCTCTCTTACTCTATAAGAATGTAGCGCTCTCATTACAAGTGCTGACCACTTCTTAGAGAGAAGGTTCAGGCTGAATATCAGGAGACATTACTTTAGGGCTCCCAAGTGAGGTGGTGCTCTCTCCTACCTTGGGGGTCTTCAAGAGGAGGCTTGACAGATATTTGCCTGGGGTGATATGACCCCGGCACCTGTTCCTGCCCGGGGCAGGGGGTTGGACCTGATGATCTGTTTAGGTCCCTTCTGACCCTGAGCACTATGATACTATGATACCATGAAGGTAATCTCGAAAGCATTTAAGACTGATCCAGTGGAGAAATCTGAGTATACAGACAAAGATCTTCAGTAGGGCTCTACACAATGGGAAGCATGTCCTCAAGAACACCAAGATGATGTGCTCAAAGTCACTGATGCTACTAAGCCATGTTTCATGCTAGCCAAACCATCTCCCGAGTGTGTCTACCTTCATTCCTAAAAATAACAATTTGCAGTTATTGAACCTGGACAGCATAAGTAATTGGATTTCTATGGCTAGAAATAAGTGCACGTTAGGAAGGCCTTCTTACAGGTGGAATGAACAATTACTGTATCTTCTTGTATATAACACATCTCAAAATAAATACACACCTTCATTTTGACACGCAGAATGGAAAAAAAGATCTTTCATTATAGTAAGTACCTAAGTAGCAGCAGCTAGAGAGCTAAACCTGCTCATTATTCTGCTTCCTGTGAATCATAAACAGATTTTAATGGCCCTTTTGCCTGGTAAGACAGAAACTGCTTTTACCATATTTTCCACATATAATATATATTACAATTTCCAGCAGTTGATTTTTGGGGAAAGGGAGTGTATTATATGTGAGAAAATATGGCTTTTTTCTCATCCTGGGTTCTTGGGCTTCTAATAGTTAAATGATTCTAACAGAGCTAGAAGTCTGTGAACATACTTAGCAATGTGAGGGGAGATGCCTTGCATAGCAGAGGATTTTGTACAGGAGAGAAGTTCTTTGAAGTACTTCCATCTTCTTATCAGTATCACCTCAGCTTTGCCTGCTCTTCATCCAAACACTGAATGCAGCAAGGTACAGAGAAGGCGGAGAGATATTGCAGCTTATGTCTGAAGTCAAGGGGATATAGAACCAGCAATCTCTACTGTGATTGTACTTTAGACTGTATGTGCACTAAGCTGTGCCAACATTTGCATATGAACACTGAATAGTTTTGGGGAGAGGACTAAGTCTTGTGAAGTTGCAGATGATGGTTCTGGGAGTAGAAGATCACATGCTTGATAAGGAACCATCATGTGGTTTAGTTTGACATGATGCATATGAAACATTTCAGATGTTTCTAGTCACCCTGTAACCTCTCAGAAGTGGCACAAAATCAAATTTAGTACTGAAGGCAAACTGAGATTTTCAGTACTGAAACATTCTGCAGGACCGTAACTTTGCTCCTCAATAGCAGATGACAGATAGGCACTCTTTGCCTGCTTTATGGCACTGGCATAAGTTTGCTTTCTGCACGTGTCTGTGAGCACTCTATTGCCTGCTATTGTAGCCCCTCTTAGCTCAGCTAGTAGAAAGATTCCTGGAGCTGTGAAATGGAGGTTCCATTTCCACCTGCGTGTGTGAGAGATGCAAACAGTAACTTTTACACCATCCCACATCTGTTACAGTACAGCACATAAAACAGTTGCACAAGTTCAAGAATTAAGATTTTTAGGGTGAAGTCTTATAAAACAAACCAAAATGTTGATGTGAGAAATGGAACGCCCATACAGTTGTTATTATGGCAGGGGGCAGACATTCCAAAAGCCTTGTCACTGTCATGCATGTGAATGAAATCTAACAGAAGAGACATACCAGCACAAACTTCAGCAAAATTTCAACATGCTTGACTTACAATGGAACTGAAGGATTTGGGAGGGAGGAGTTAAATCACTCAGGAAAACTGATCCCATTGGCTACAGAAAACCAGTAACACTTAGTGAAGATGCAATCCAAGGTTTGGGAGTTCAATAGCCCTGTTTGTTTTAGTAGTGGTTCACTACAGAAAGAACCATCTGGCTCCGTGTTTAAGAGTTTTTCGGGCACTATTTGTCCTGGCTATTGGGCTCACTGTACCACCATCAGGGTTCTCTCTCCTGGGGTTGAATCCTGCAGTTCATTCACCTTTAAACCAGGCCTTGGTTACAGTCCCTTTAGCACCACTGTGGCAGGGCACCTGCAGTGCCTGCCCCTTTAAGGTATCTAGTTGGCAGTGGAGCATCCTGCAGGTGGGTACTAGCCTCATCAAGGCCAACACATGACCCTATGAGAACCCTGGGATTGGTTGAGGGGGTGGAGCAGCCTTCATTTTAACCCAGACCCTCAGAAAGAAAACCAGCAGTCTGACCAGAGCAGGTCAGCAGGCAACATCAGGCTGAGCTTCTCCTGGAACATCTTGGAGGTAAGGGCAGGAGTTATGAGGATGGTTTGGAGGCTCCTGGCCCTGGGTATGACCTAAAACTACACCCTGCCAGGGAAGGGTGGTCTGGTGGGACTGCCTGTGGTGTGGGAGCCCCCAGGAAATGCCAGGCCAGTTACCTCCCCAGAGAAAAGCAAGGAGGGGTGCTTTATAACCCCATCCCCTGCCTATGGGTGGGTTACCAACATTGGAAGGGAGTGGGGCCAGGCAATCCTGGTGTCAGGGATGCCTGAGCCCAGTGTAGGGGCAAGGCACAGTGGCAGCCACCTGAGCCCCACTGGGTGAAAGACCTCAGAGGCCCAGTGAAGGGCTGAGCAAGAGTGAGGTGGTCCAGTGAGGGGCCGAGCCACTGACTTAGGGAAACAGATATAGCGGATAGGATAATATAGAAATACTGGATGTGACGGACAAACACCTGTGAGGCATGGGACGTGTAAGGGAAGGTTGGAGTGTGTACTTAAGCCATGGCTATCAGGAGATCGAACATTGGGCAGCCTTCCGCCTTAGAAATAGTATTCATATTACTTAAATCAAGGCATGGCAGAAAAGTGAGGCAGGGGTTCAGCCCAGAACAGGTGGGCGGTTGGCAATAAGACCCGGCCCTGAAAGGCCAGCCTGCTATAATCGCCCATGACTAATTCTGCAATACCAGCTGGGGTAAGATCCTGACAACACTTTCATCCATGAGTCTGTGATGCATATGTTTGCACTGACACAGAAATGACTTTTTTTTTCCAAACACAACATGACTTATGTTGCCAAAATACATCATGTGGCTTTATAACAAAGAGACCTTACATTCATCATATCTTAAACCTATGCTTACCCTGTCTACACATAGCTATAGTGGCTTATTTCCTCCCTCTGAGGTAGGAGAACAGCTTTCAGCCCTCACCTCTGGGGGACTATACCCAGTCTTTCTGCTTCAGCTTCTTTTACTGATATAACTTAGGGAATCTTCTCAGTTTTTAAGGCTTCCTCAAATTTTAGGCAGGATGGACCAAGCCAGGTAGCTTTCCCCCCAGCTGATGGTTGAACCGCTATTATCTTAGCCCTTTAGAAGCCAGGTACCTACCTCAATGTCTCAACTGTCCTCTAACATCCCTTTTATTGATGTAAAAGTTGTTTATGGCAGGCAGCCATGCACAATTAAGCAATGAAACCATATTCATTGGAGCAGGGGGTGTCAACCATGGGTACGTGCACTCCTGGGGATACTTGGAAAGGTCCCATGGGGTATACACACCCAGGCAGGAACAGAGTGCCACCACCCTGCACCACTGCCTCACAGGAGCAGGGCCAGGGTGAGAGCAGGGCTACACAAGATGCTGCACTGCTGCTGCTCTCTACCCCTCCCCCTGCTCGGCATCCAGCTGCTTGCCATCTTCTCTGCCCCCCACTCAGCATCCGGCTGCTCGCTACCCTACACCCCTCTTGGTGTCTGGCCACTCACCACCCCCCACACCTATTCAACCTATGAGTACACTTATTAAAAAGGAGGCCACCAGGGGTATACTTACTTAAAAAAGGTTTAAAACACCTGCAATAGAGATTATGCAGACATTTTCCCTGGTTGCCACGCTATTTACTGATGGTATGGTTCACATATTAACAACAAAACTTCCTTTTCATACTGCATGGATGTGTTCAAAGTGCTCTGCAAACATCAATATCAGTGTACTTCATTTTGCCTAATCCGGAGTGCTCAAATGCATGGGCAGATTGAGGAATTTGAAAAGGGAGGCACAGAAGATACCCCCTTTCTCCCTGCTCCTCCAACTCCCCACAGACAGAGCAGGCCATGGCAGCACCTGCTGGAGACTTTTTTGAGTCCCTGAAGCAGGTAGGCTCCTCTCCCAATAGATCAGTGTCCCTTCCCCTCAAGTCTTTCCAGCTGGGGTTGCCTTTAGGTGGAAGAAGTGAGGACCTGTCCCTGCTGTCTGTGGCTAACCCAGGGGCAGGGGATCCCAGGGCTTTTACTGCCTTGCTCCAGGCAGGGACATAGGGAAACAGCAGATTGGGGTGCCTGTCCCGGCTGGAGACAGTGGCAGCAGCAGGCAAGTCCCTCCTTCCAGTGCCTGCCCCCAGACTGTGAGGGGACCCCCCAGGGGTCAGGCAGGGAGCAGGAGTGCCTGGAAACCTGCTATCACTTCAGTCTCCAGCTGACCCAGGAGTAGAGAAAGCTCTAGGATTGATCATGCCCTAAGCCAGCTAGGGGTTGCAGGAACCACTGCATGGGGTACTAGGTCTTGCTTTCTTCCTCTCCACTGCATTTCCATGTGGCCTGAAAGATCCAGCTGATAGAAGCAGCTGTGCCAAGGGTCAGGCAAGGCTCAGGGTGGTGGCTTCAGTGGGTGTTCTTCCCACCCTCCAGGCTCTCCTGCTCCATTGGTCCCTGGGCTGTCCTCTGTAATCTGAGAGAAGGTGCTGGAAGGGGGTGGAGGTAAGGTAAGAGGGAGAAAAAAAATTGACCCTTCCATCCCCAACCCTACCCAGTCCTGGATGGCAGGGATGCTCCCTGTAGCTGGAACTCTCAGGCCAGTAGGGGTAAAATGATGGAAGGGAGGGAGCAGGGACCCAGTGCAGTCACTGACAGTAGCCTCCAGCTAGAGTGCGGCAGGAGTGGTCCTGGGGCTTCCCCCACACTTGGGTTAGCTGGGGAAAGCAGCAGGCAGGTCCTCCTTTCTTCACCTGATCTTCTCACATAACAGGGCACCCAAGTGTCCAGGGCCATGAGGAAATGGATCCACCAGCAGATGGCATTCACTGTGGAAGGGGAATGCAGTCACTCCACTGCACCTCCCTGGGATCTGCCCCTGGTCAAATGTTTTAGTGCACAAGTGAGATTGGCATGTTTTGAGAATAAAAGGTGGCCTAATATCAGTCCAGATAAGATTGGGATGAATTGTGCCATACAGTTGGAGAGTAAGCATAAGATCCTATCAGCCATTCTGGTTACATTAATATTCACATATTGCTAATAAAGCAGAAGGTTCTATTTAGACTCTGCTGTCAAAAGACCAAGTAAAAGCAAGTGATCACACGGGCAATCTTCTACATGCAAATGATCAAGATATTACAGCTAGAGCTGGTTAAAAAAAACAAACAACCCCCCCCCCCACACACACACACACACCATTGTTTCCCTTTGGGAAATGTTGATGGGAAGAAGGGAAAACAGCTTGCCCAAACCTGGTAAGTGGCCCTCCACCCAAAATAATTGCCTGCCCCGGTGTAAGTGGGGAAAGTGCTTTCTTTATTCTGGAATAAAGATGCCTAAGTGTAGCTCTCTATGGCTAAGTACAGGCAGTCCAAAAACCCTGAGGCAGAATCAATTAAATCTTTGGCGGTTAAACTAAACTGCATAGATTGAACTGATAAGCAAGTTGTAGTAGCGAGGACTGTACACATTAACCCAAACCCGCAAGAGCCCTGTTGGGCCCACAAAGGAAAATGGGGGGTGAATGCCACAGGACCACAAAGACTTACTGGCAAAGGAGAGTGAGCCTGGACTGGTAAAGTGCGTGATACTGCAGTGCTGCTTTTTGAGCACACTTTCCATCTGGCTGGGCAGCACCCAGCTGATGACATCAGCCCTGCATGCTGCTGCGGGAAGTTTAAAAGTCACAGATAGTGCCAGAGAGAGGAAGCCAGCACTGCGTAGAGTGAGCCTGGGTGCAGGACATGCCAAGGGGTGTCAGAACAGTGGGGCACTGTTCTGAGGCAACTAAGGCCTCACTGGGATAGGGACAGGAGAAGGCAGGGTTCTCTCCCACTCCCTTTCTTCTTTCTGGAGGGGAGACGGGGAAGGGAAGTAGCCTGCTGGGGCTTGTTCCAGCTGCTTTTCTTTAAGAATCTTTTTGTTGCTGGGGGGCTTTAGGGGTTTTTTGGATTTATTATTATTATTATTATTATTATTATTTTTGCTCTTTGTTTTTTTTGAGATCCATTGGGTCAAGTAGGAAGGTCCACTTCCCGGAAGAAGGCCCAGAGCCTTTAGTCCAGGGATAGAAACTAGAGGCAGGCACCAGAGAAGATGCCAGGCACACTGATGCTGCATTCAGAAGCTGCCCAGCATAGTTTCATAGTTTCTAGGGTCAGAAGGGACCTGAGCAGATCATCTAGTCCAACCCCTGCCATGGCAGGAAGAGCACTGGGGTCAAACAACCCCAGCAAGGTGGTCATCCAACCTCCTCTTAAGAACCCCCAGGGTGAGAGCCTGCACCACCTCACTTGGAAGCTGGTTCCAGACCCTAGCTGCCCTGACCGTGAAGTAGCGCCTCCTGATGTCCAACTTAAACCTTCCCTCCACCAGCTTGTGACCATTGTTCCTGGTCACTCCTTGCGGCGCTCGGGGGAACAGGGACTCCCCTAGAGCCTGCTGATCCCCCCCAACCAGTTTATAACAGGCCACAAGATCCCCCCTCAGCCTTCTCTTTTGAAGGCTCAACAGGTTCAGGTCCCGCAACCTTTCCTCATAGGACCTACCCTGCTGTCCCTTGATCATACGAGTGGCCCTCCTCTGGACCCTCTCGATGCTGTCCACATCCCTCTTAAAGTGCGGCGCCCAGAACTGGACGCAGTACTCCAGCTGCGGCCTGACCAGTGCCGCATAGAGGGGGAGGATCACCTCCTTGGACCTGCTCGAGATGCATCTGTGGATGCACGACAAGGTGCAGTTGGCCTTCCTAGCCGCCTCCCCACATTGCCGACTCATGTTCATCTTGGAGTCAATAATGACTCCCAGATCCTTTTCCACCTCCGTGCTGACAAGAGGGGAGTTCCCCAGCCTGTATGTGTGGTGCCGATTGTTCCTCCCCAGGTGCATCACCTTACACTTGTCTGTGTTAAACCCCATCCTATTCTCTTCTGCCCATCCTTATAACCTATCTAGGTCCAGCTGTAGCCTGTTGCTCCCCTCTATTGTGCCCACATCCCCCCACATCTTGGTGTCATCAGCAAACTTGAACAGGGTGCTTTGCATCCCCTCATCCAAATCACTGATGAAGATGTTGAACAGGGCGGGCCCAAGGACCGAGCCCTGTGGGACCCCACTTCCCACGTCCTTCCAGTTTGAGAAGGACCCATCCACTACCACCCTCTGGGTGCGACTCTCTAACCAGTTGGCGACCCATTGGACTGTATGGGTGTCTATGCCACAGCATAGGGCTGGATGGCGGAGATTCAGCAAATGTGGAACAGACCAGGCCAGAGAATGGAAGCAGGAACTGCAGCCAGCAAAATACCAACATCCATGGTTGGCAAGTGGACAGGATGTAGGGGAGGCAGAGCCCTGAGTCTACCATGGCTGTACCACGAGTACCCCTATGGGGCCCCACCATATATATCACTGAGCCCCTTCTTTTGAAGTATCATCAAGACATGGCAGAAAAGTTGGGGAAGGGCCCTGCTCAGGGTACTCGTGTAGTTATTCACTAGCCAAGCTGCACCCTCCCAGCCAGGGGGTGATTCCAGTAATGCCAAATGTTGCAAAACCATAGAGCTTTCAAAGTCAAAATAACTCCCACTCATGATCTCCCAATCTAACCCTCAGAGCTCCGGATTTTCCTACCTGGTAAGTGAAGGGGAAGGGATGGGGAAGAGGGAAGGGGTGTGGGGAGAGATTGAGACCCCCTGCAGTGAGGGAGGGAGTGGGGCAGGAGCAGGGGCTGGAGTGAATGGGGCCCTGGGACTGGGGTGGATTATCCAGAGGTGCGTGGGAGGGGTGAGGCAGTCTGGCTGCTGTGGGCTGGGGCTCTATACCCTGCTGCCTTGCTCTAGGAGCTCAGCTACGCAACCCCAGTAAGCCTCCTGCTGCTGGGCAAGCAGAGGATGCGCCGCATGAAGCAGCACACCCCATGTCCCCTGCCTGCCTGATGGGTGGCAATAGCATTGCACAGCTGAGCTCCTGGGGCAAGGCAGTAGAGCACAGAGCCTCGGCCCATAGCAGCCAGCCTGCCTCTTGCCGCATGAAGGGCATGAACCCCCATGCCTCCCCTGGCGGTATGCACTGCTCTGCAGGCCCATGCCCCTCCCCCATACCTCTGGATGACCTGCCCCACTCCCTCCCTCACCACAGGGCCCTTGATCTGCACCCCCATTCTCCTTCCCACTGCCCCTTTCCTTCCACTTACCAGCTGGGCACTGTCTGTGTGTCTGTCAGTTTCTCTGTGTTTGTGTCTCTGTCTATCTGCTCCTTACTCCCAAGCCACAGCCTGCCCAGTCCTGCTGCTGCTTGTCACTCCTGACCCACAGTACCCCACATCCTGCCAGGGTGTGTGGGGAACCTCCCTCTAGACTCCAAACCCCCTACACACACCCATAGCCTCCAACACCTTGACATACAACCCCCCCCCCCCA
>NW_017728992.1:2150061-2172884 GCF_001723915.1 Gavialis gangeticus
ACACACTTCCACCTCATGATTTATGTGCCAATCTCATGACTTTGGCATGGTGAGGGTGGCAATACTGTGATCCCACTATGCCTTCCCAGATGCTGGGGTGGGGGTTTTGCTTGAGGCAGCCCAGGAGCAAAGGCCAGATTGGGAGAAAGAAGGGGAGCAAAACCAGCCCCAAGGCCAAGTGGGGACATGCACAGAGTGATTGCAGCAGTAGCAGCTCCATCCTGGACATGAGCCCACCCCAGCAGAGGAGGGACCCAGGCTGGGAAGGGGCTGGAGTGCATGTTTGTGCTAAGCTGGGGCAGAGCTGAGCTGAGCTAAGCAGAGCCAAGCCAAACCAAGCTGAGAATGCAGCTAAGGGAGCAGCAGCTACTTCTCCCCACTGGAAAGTGATGCCAGGACCAGCCCCAGCCCCAGCCCTGGCTCCTGTGGTAGCATACCCGATGTGGACTCCAAGTGGGCACAAAGGCTCCCCGGGAGGTGAGGAGGAGCTGGCTGTGCCTGCTGCTGCGCGGCAATTGCTGGATGGCCTCAGTCCCAATCTGCCTTCCCTGGGGCCACCAAGCAGCAAGTTGGGCATGCCCTGCTTGCTCTTTCCCTACCAGGCAGCAGTGGTGGTGCAGCACAGCCCCTATGGCTTCCCTGCCACTGCTGCCATTTGCCCACGCGGTGGCCAACCACAGTTCGGCAGTACAGTCAGCATGGGCAGTGCTTACCATTATAGCCTGGGTGGGTCCCCCTGATGGTGGTGGCAGAGAAGCTGTAGAAGTAGCACCCCATGCTTGGTGCCTGGTACATAGATTTCATACACATTAGGGCTGGAAGGGACCTTGTAATATCATCAGGTCCAGCCCACTGCCCAAAGGGCAGGAAGTCAGCTAGAGTCAAAGGATCCCAGCAAGATAAACATCCAAATGTTTCTTAAAAGTGTCCAGAGTAGTTGCTTGCACCATCTCTGGGGGAAGTCTATTCCAGGCCTTGGGGGCTCAGACAGTAAAGAAGTATTTCCGTATGTCCAACCTAAAATGGTCTTGCAGGAGTTTGTGACCGCTGGAACTTGTCATCCCTTGGGGTGCTCTGGTGAATAGGCATTCCCCCAGATCCTGATGAATGCCCCTTATGTACTTATAAGCTGCCACCAAGTCACCCCCGAGCCTGTGCTTCTCTAGGCTGAAGAGTCCCATGGCTCTCAGCCTTTCTTCATAAGGCCTGTTCGCTTGCCCTCTGATCATGCATGCAGCTCTCCTCTGGACTCTTTCAAGCTTCTCCACATCCTTTCTGAATTATGGAGCCCAGAATTGGATGCAGTACTCCAGCTGCAGCCTCACCAAAGCAGAGTATAGTGGGAGGATCACATCCTGGGTCTTGCTTGAGATGTATTGATAGATGCAAGCTAAAGTTTTGTTCGCTTTTCTGGCTGCAGTATCGCATTGGTGGCTCATGTTCATCTTGTGGTCTATCATGACCCCCAAGTCTCTTTCGGTCACAATGCTAGCAAGGGTAGCACTGCCAAGCCTATAAGTGTGATGTGGGTTTCCCCCCTCCCCGAGGTGGAGCACCTTGCATTTCTCCATTTTGAATGCCATCAGGTTTTCATCTGCCTACCTTGCAAGCCTATTGAGGTAGGCCTGGATCACCAGCTTATCCTCAAGTGTGGATACTCTTCCCCAAGGTTTGGTGTCATCAGTGAACTTGGCCAGTCCACTTCTGACACCAGAGTCTAGATAATTTATAAAGACATTAAGGAGTAGAGGCCCCAGAACAGAGCCTTGGGAGACACCACTGGTCACTGAGTGCCATGTTGCTTCAGGTCCATCAGCTACCACTCTCTGGGTTCAACCTCTGAGCCAGTTCCCCAGTCATCCAACTGTAGTGTAGTTGAGGCCACAGCTGCCCAATTTTTCCATGAGGACATCATGGGACACAAGGTCAAAGGCTTTTTTAAAGTCCAAATGTATGATATCATGGGGCTGTGCTGCGCTGTCACTCCCGCTGGGTAGGGGAAGAGTAAGCAAGGCATATCCAGCTCGGTGCCTGGCAGCCCAGGGATGGCAGGTCAGGTCTGGGGCCATGAGGCGAGTGCCATGTGGCAGTGGTAGCAGATGCAGCCAGCTCCACACTGTCAAGGGAGCCCTTGTGCTTGTCCGCCTTGGACAATGAGGTCAGGGGGTCAAAGAAGAGGACACGTCCAGGAAAACTTCACAGGGAAGTAGGTCTGGCTGATCAAGAAAAAGTCCTGCTTTTCCTGCCCAGCCAGATCTGTTTCCCCAGTCTGGCTGGGTGGGGAAAACAGGGTGATCACATTGCTCCTTGTCCTGCACCATGGGTTGGATCCAGACATGCAGGCATATGTAGTTTCTGATGCTGCAAATATCTTTGCAGTGTCCCAGCCTCATGAGTTGCACCTTAATGAGTGCACATCGCTGTTAATTTGCAGCTTGCAAAATTTGCTACCGGGATTTCCCAGTAGCAAAAAAAAAGCCAAACCAAAACAAAACCCTGGGAAAAAAGCAGCGTGAACCACGCTGAAGTGGCAGCTGCCAGGGCAAATGCAGAGATGAGGGAGCAGGCAGCACAGGGTTGACTGGGACTCAGTGCGCCTCAGCACAGGGGCTCCACATGCCTCAGCGCAGGGGCTATGCAGTGGAGCCCCCACACTGAGGCACAAGGAGACAGGGGAGCAGCCAACTTAAGGCTGTTTGCTCCCCCTTCTTGAGGTACACTGTGCCCAGCCGCCTGGGGAGCAGGGTGTCTCAGCATGGGGGCTCTGTAGCTCACAGAAATGGCTAGCCCCTGCTGAGGCACCCTGTACCCCAGCCAGCACCCCCATGCAGGACACAGAGCAGCAGGACATGTCCTGCAGCAAAGCACAAAGGCAGGGTGTGCACTGCAGCACAAGGTAGTGGCACAAATTTGTGCCACTACCATAGGTGGCAGGAGAAAATATTATTTGGGGGGCTGAGTAAAACTTACTTAAAAGATACTTCTACAGTGCTGCTTTTAGGTGTGGGGGGTAGGAGGTGGTGCAGGGTGGGGGCGGTGCAGGGCACAGTGCTGCGGCAGTGGGGCATGGCGGTGGTGCTGGAGCAGTGGAGCCACGTGGAGCTGAGCATGCATGGGGCACTGGCCTGGCTGTACACCAAGTGGTGCCACGCACCGTGGGATGGTAGCACCATGGTAGTGTTGCTGTCACTGGCCACCACAAAATTACTCTGTGGGGGCTAAGCCCCATTAGCCCCGGCCTTCCACCACCTATGGCCACTATTATTTGTGCTGCTGCAAAGGCATGCCCCTGCTCGTGTGGACATGGCCATAGAGGGCAGGAGAAGGGCCAAAGTGCATTTCACCCTGTGAAGCAAATCAGCTGTGCTGTGACATCCCAGCACAGCAGATCCACTTCATTCATGACATCTATTTCTGGCCTTCAAGAGAGAGAACTAACTTTTGCTGTAACCCAGACATAGTGGGCTAGTTCCTTCATAGGACACTGCACCGCCCCTCTTCCTACTGCATGCTGTGAATGATGAGATGCTGTGTTTATTCCCCCACCGCCCCCAGGGGATTATGTCCTCTTCCCCTCTTAAAGCTGACCATTAGTACAGAGTGGACAGTCAGCAGATGGTGAACCTCATCTAAAATCAGCACAGCCACTTGCTGCAGTAAGATAACACACCCTGTTATTCTCATAGGGTGGGAAGTGTGAAGGGTTTACTCCATTGAGCTCACCCTTATCCAAGAATCTTATTTGTAGTCTCCATTGCATTGAAAGAACATGGGGTCTGAGGGAACTTAATGTGATTTATAGCTGTTGATTCTACCAAGACTTATTGCTTTAGTTTTCAGCTCATTCTAATTTTTCTCAGCCAAGTGTCTCCTGCGAGCTTGGACTTTCCTACGGTCTGTCCGCTGCACTCTTCCCAGATCTATCTGACAACTTTGCTGAGAAGAGAGATTTCTTTTCATGTAGGAACGCTGTTCTAGTGCAAACCCTGTTTCATGGATAGGAAAGGAGAGTTGTTGAGCCTGACTACAGATGTAAAAGCTCAGCGGAACACTAGATTTGGTCAGTTCTCCAACATATCCTTGCAGTCACCTCCCTAAATAAAATTCAGTGAAGCAAGGAATCCACAGTTTTCTCTGCACCTAACAATTTTACACAAATTCCCTTGGCTGCAACTCATAGGCCCTGGGTACCACAGTATCCAGCACACTTGTCAATATTTTGAAAATCCTTTCTGCAGTTTACATTCTAAATACAAAAGCACCACAGAGACAATACTCTGTCAAGCACTGAATCTATACAGTGCCAGTGGCATTAAGCCTTTTAAAATAAATATGATAGTATAATTCTGGTTCTTCAGTTCTGCTTTATTGCTTCATAATTCTTGTTTTAAGGGAGTGTCTAAAAGGCACTTATATGAAAAAAAAATAGTGTGTGCGCAACTTACAGAATTCTTACCTTTTTTTATTTGTTTGCAATACAAACTGTGGTTTTTTAGGTCCTTTTGTGCCTAGTACAGACATGGGAATAAAGACAAATCATTCCTGAGCCTCACATCTTGTCCCCTCCAAACTCAGGGTCTTGTTTTGTGCTAGAACGTTTCCTCCAGATAAAAGTCACATCTGAGATTCAGACATATTTGGGTTTGAATTCCAGACAGCGACTTGGAAAATCCTGCATTACAAATGGAAAAAGTGATACCTAATTCTCATGGTTCATTGTAGCCTTAATATGCTCTCATCTAGTGGCAATGGTTTCTAGCATAATGTGCTAACCAAAGTATACTTTAAGGTGGATGACAGTGAATGGGGTGCTAGCTTTGAGGTGGAAACAGCTAGAAGTTTTCTTCCTCCAAGCACCTGTCAGGGTTTCAGCTGTCCCAGCCCTGGCCCCCTTTTTCTCTGACCAAACCCTCAGCCTTAGTCTGCTGTCTGTGACCTCACTTCCCAGACATCAGCCTTGACTTGGCTGTACCCCTTTCTGGGGCTCCAGTTTCACTCTGCCAACCACAGTCTCTTTAGTTTGGGTCTAGCCCTATCAGGTTGGATAGGGCTAGACCCAAACTAGGGTGATGCTAAGGAGTGCCTCCCAGGCACCCCTCCCATAGCCTCTTCTTCCTCCCCTTGTAGCCACAATCCAGTCCTCCAGCTCAACTCAAATGAAAAACCCCCAACTTAACTGGTCCAAACACAAACCCCTTCAGGTCTCTGAGTACCTATCCTGGGATGACTTTACTCCAAACTCCAGTCTCTAGCCAGCTCTAGTGAGAGCTCTGTGTCTTGCAACAACCAGAGCCAGATTGCCCCCTCTCTGGGTGGAGGCTAGGTTTATATGCCCCAAGCCCAGCTCTAGTCTAGTCTGTAACTCCTGAACCTCAGGCCAAAGTGTTGTTAATTCCACCATTAAGAGTGTTTGTACATGAGCACAGAGGGTTCTCTAACGCCCTGGAATTACAGCGCAGTGGAGCAAACCCAATTAATGGAGTCTGCCGGAGCATGATAATTACCATGCTCCATCAGCCTCCAGCATCTCACCCCTGCGCATCGAAAGCTTGTCAAGATTTAGTTCAAGTACCCCCACTGCCATTTTGAAATACAGGGATGCTGATACATGAGATGCTATGGCGCTTTAATTAGAACAGCTCTTGGAGCTGTTCTAATTAAAGTGCTGCCCCCCCCACCCCCAGAGCACATGTAAAAGTGCCCTAATTGCTAGATCTTTTCTAGCCCCTGGCTCAGTTCACCTGGGCAGCTACTACTTGCTGCCACTTTACCCTCAGGCTTCCTACTTCCACATCTTCCTTCCTTCCTTCCAACAGGAGTCAGGGCTCTCTGTAAACGTACACATTGCATTGCTTCTCCAAATGCTGCAGCCATGTCCAGGCAGGACTGGCTTTAATTCAGACCTCATTCTGCTACTTGAATCTAAGCTCTCTACCTTTCCATGTATGATTTTTATAACAGACATATCTAACTCTCACCTGCTTTACTGTCATCTTGTTAGTTTGTTTTCAGTCACTCACAGGTTCAAAACTAGTCGACTGTCTCCAAGATGACAAAAGAATGAGCTCAGAAGCTGAAGCATTGGCAAAAATTTGCTTAGTAAATGTAGCAGCCTTCTATATTCATCTTGCCCTGTGTGAATACCCCATCTTCCCTTTTTATGGCTGACTCAATTCATGAAGATTGATCACTAAATATTCCTAGACATTACTCAGGAGTACAAATGTGAGGTGGGAAAAGGCACTAAAATGGCCTCTGGAGGCTAGGAGAAGCCACTAAGTGAATACAAGCCTGAAATTTCGCTTACTGAGGCCTTTACTGCTGGAGTATAATTGCTGGCAAATCAAGCTTCTATAAAATAAAAATGTAAACATAAATTGTCATTATTCCACTCCTCGAACAATGGGTTTTTTTCAGAAACAAAATAGTTTTGCCAATATATGCATTGTTATAGCAATTTAATGCAACATGTTCAGTTTTTTCTTTCCAATAAGAATTCCAACAGATCAAAGGAAAAATCTCAGCAAAGCACTCTACTTGGTCCTGTTTTAAAGGAAAAATCTGTAAACTTATTTTGCAATTTGTCATTCTGATCGATCACTTCTTGACAGAAAAGATTAGCTGTTGGCTTTAGTGTCTCATGCTGAAGCCAAATGAGATTAGGAAAGGCAATATTAGCTTGCATACCACAGACCAACTCAGGGTTTCTGATAGACATTGAATAACCCCCCTCAAATCAGTGATGTGCTGCCAGTATTTCACAAAAGGGTACCCACAGAAATATTCCTCCTGAGCCTCTCTGTCTGAGGGGACAGCATGGTTGCTAAGAGAAAGTATGAAGAACTGACAGAGCTGGTCTGTGCCTGAGTTTACCCAGCAGTTATAAGATGATGATAATAACAACAACAACGCTTCCCTAGCTTACAAGTATGTTGTGAAATAAATTAATTAATATTTATAAAACACCTAGAGATCCCCAAAAGAAAACTACCATAACAGAGTTGTTGTTGTTGTTGTTGTTATTAGTCATATCTGGTAAGTTTCATTTTGTTTTCACAGGTGACTTTTTTTCTGCAACCAGTAACTGAATGGGTTTTTGTAATATTATAAGTATTAAATTCAGTTTTATTCTATGCCTTCTATCTATAATATTTCCTTGAGATGCATCTTAATTAATGATGAAACCGTTTCCAACTTCATGCTGAACAATAACACACATTTATTATTCTTTTGCTTCCTCTTAAAGAACAGTTGCTATTTTACTTTTGTGTCTTCAGAATGTCAAACAATAGTTAAGGCTAAACTGTTTATAGCAAAATTCTGCCAAGACTGAATTATGTATTTCTGGCTCTGTCTGGTCTCTTCAGCATGGCTTGGAGATTCGTTTGAACTTTCTAAGCTGACAATACTGAGTCATTGATTGCTTTTCATTGATTTAAAGGGTCACACTTCAAAGATAGTAATTCTAATTGTTTCTCCCACTTACTAAATATTTATTGTTTCCAGAGCTGCTGGATTTCTCTAGCACTGGAGTTATTGATCCATTCATCCAGGTTTTATAAACCTGATGAATAACCTTTTCTCTCTGTCCTCCCTTATACTGTTATCTGATAGTCAGCCCACAATGCTACAGCATACACAGCAATTTGATGCAAAATTAGGATGTGAACTTGTTCCTCTTGGTTTTAGCTATGCATGTGCATATATATGCCCAATGAAATCAACAGGGTCCATCAGTGGATTTGAACCTGGATGGATATATTTTTCCCATTCTCCCTTAAATAAAATGTCCATAACATTTTCACTCTGCTCTGTGAGGGGATGTCCATGCTGTGACCCTGGTGATTCAGAGGAACCTGCTCTCAAATGCACACCATGCACCTGGTCCTGCTCCCACCTTTACTCCAGAAAACACAGTGGTGGAGCTGCTCTGGAGTATGCCCAGAGTTTACTTTTGAGCAAAGTAAACACAAAGAGCAACAAATGGTTGCAGGGAAAGCCATATAGAGTGACTTTACCACACCCAGGGTGGATCCAGGGGGGAGTGAAGTGATGCAATTGCACCCATCCTTTGATTCCTGTTCCACCCAAACTGAAAACCAATTGCCTAGGAGGGACAGTGGTATTTCTTTTCAGGCAATGCAGAAAGAGTAGGTTGACTTTATGACTTGCTGTCATCTCCCTTATTGCTGCCAGTCTCTCTCCACTCAGGCGTTAATGATTCTTTATCCTTTTTAATGTTCCACTATTCAAACTCTCCTCCCGTCTGCAATTTTGATTTGTTATCCATTTCTGGTAATGGTCTCTTTTCTATCTCAAAGCCCTGCAGACTGTTTTTAGCTCTAGCTAAAAACTTTAACTCAGGTGTGGTAATATTGTCTCAGGTGTAGAAATGATTGACAGTGAAGTATTGGCACTGTCAAAGCAGTCAAAAAAGCTACATTTTGTTTTATGAATCTGAATAAGAGATGTACATTTAACTATAATGGCTATAGGCCTAGTGATGCATTATCTTTGACTCTTTTTTGCTTTGTGTTTTTTCTTTCAAACTTTGTATAGAGATTTAGCAAATTATTGATACGATTAATCTAGTGCACATTCCAATAATTTAGATTTGTTTTTGCTTTGGTCTTAGACTGAATAATATACTGCTAGACCTATAGCATATTAGTAAAGCACCTATTTTCCCTTTAATTGGAGGAGGATGTGTGTTGAGTTATATGTGATGATGTGCCACACCATCTGTATGGCACTTTACTAAATCCTAGATCTACCCATGACCACACCCTTCTGGGTTTGTGTGAGAGAGCAAGTCAGGGGCTCAGAAGTAAGCACCCAAGGGCCAGGCTGGGGATGTCTTTATGAATTTGCTGATGATGATTCTTTTCCCCTCCTACTTATAACTATGGCAAAATTCCCAGTGACACTGAGGGAAGTAGGGTCGGGCCTACTATGTATTTTCCTTTTGAACCATTTTCAGCTTCAGCTATCAAGATGCTGCTAAACTCTCATGAGCTAATAGGAGTTTAGAATGATAAGAGTCAAAACCTTGTGGGATGGTTGCATCTGTCTGGATTATATTGTAAGAGTGAAACTGTAGGTCCACTGAAGTGGCTAAGCTCCTGGGTGCTCTTTATAAGCCAAATCCTGAGACTAGCCAGTTCACAGCAATGAATTAATTAAACTTTATCAATGGACTCCCAAGACTGCATGTACTTGTGGCTGTGACCCCTGGGGCTGACGGCTGCCATCCAGCAACCTCCAAGGGGGATGTCCCACGAGGTCAACCACCCCTGGATTGGGTAAACCTAAAAATTGGGGAGTCACCAAAGTCTGCCAGAGAGGGATAAAAGGCAGCGAAGAATGACTGCCAATGGTGCCCTCTCTGACCTGACCAGCACTCTGCCTGCCCAGCCAGAAGGACCAGCTGGTGACCCCCTTCTGAAGCAACATTGCACTGAAAGAAGCCTCAACTGGCCATGGACAGTGGACTCCAGCGCTTGGGGATAGGTATATCTTGACATCTGTGCTTAGTGTTCATAGCTAGCTACTGTAAGTATGTGCGTGTGCGTGAATGTGTGCATGTTTGAGGGGATCAGCCCCAAAGTTTATGATCTGACTTTTGCATCCGTCTAATAAACTAGAATTTTATGATGATCTTGTGAGTTAGTCCTTTGTAGCCAACAACATAGGAAGACTACATTGGAGGCAGGCACTTTTGAAGTGAAAAAGTCCCTGATTTTGGCCTCTAAGAATTGGCTCCCACACACAAGTGTGAACAAGCATTCACAAACCCAGTCTAGGTGGCTGTTTACAACTGTAGCTGACGTTTTCAAGTTAACTTCTCCAGTTTTATAACAAAGCACCATGAAAAATATGCCACTGGATTGTGAGCTTGGCTATTAACTGCTATGCAATACTAAACAATCAAATACTTACTTTATGTATCTGTAAGATGAGGGTAATAATCAAATTATTTACAAAAAAGGGTAAAAGTTATGTATGGGTAAAAAAATTATTATTTGAATACAGGAGATGGTAGAAAAATAGAAAAGATATCTATACTGTATTTTTAAACATATTTGGAATCATAGGAATATAGGAAGCATCATGCCAGATCAGATCAATGGTCCATAAGTGTGGCAACATTTTGGCAAAACAGACCGTATTGTATGATTCAGAGGAATAAGCAGAAATAATGGATAGTTACTGAATTGTGTCCAAAGGAGAAGTTTCTTTCCAGCCACCAGAAACAGAGTTAAAGTAGCCAGATTATGAAGCATGAAGGATTTTTGTCCTGTCTAATATAGACACACCTAGTTCTGTTTTTGATTCCTGCTATGTATTTTGCCTCAACGGGTGTATCTACACATGTGCATCAATGCGCAGTACCGTATTTTACAGCACATTAGTGTGTTATGGTAAAAATGTGCTAGTATGCAAATGTGCAGTAAAGTTAGACTACTGCACATTAAGTGTCACTAAAAAAGTGTGCGCTTTTGCTACTACACATTAGGGCAACCTAATGTGCATTTAATTATTACCTCGCATTAGACGTACTAAATTCAATGCATAGTAGCAAAAGTGTTCCATGGATTATTCAGAAACGTAAAGAAAACTATTTTACTAACTTTGTTTGCTGCTTTCAGTTTTATTGAAGTTCTTTTGTATTTTTATCACCACATGATGTAAAAATAAGGAATGCCCAGTTCAATTTCTCTATACTATTCATTATTTTATGCACTATTTCCTATATATATTTTAAACACTATTTGTATTATATGCCTACCCCACTTTTTTGTCATTACACTTCTGTAGAAAGAGGGGCCTCAAGTAAGGATCTGAATATCCATGAGCTTTAATTGAGTTCTGATTCAGATCTAGACCTAAACGCTATTGGTCAGCTTTACTTTCTAAAATATATGGATTGACCAGTTTGACAGTACCTGTTATTAAGAAACACAGGTTAATTTCTTTTTTTGAAGGAAGAATTATATTAGTAATTTTAACAGGAAGGGTTACTTTTTGCAGCAGATCATCTGTATGTTTTGCATTGTGTTATCCACAGCAGATTAACAATTTATTGATCAAGGCCTATCATAAAGAGACTAACAACTCTTCAACCTTTGGCATGGTCAGCAATGGGGCTAGCATGCCCAATGGTAGGAAAATGAGAGACGCTGAAGTAGGGATAAATGTTTTTTAAAAAAGTACTGAACTAGTAACTCAAAGTAGCATCATTTATTGGAATGCCTACTTAATTTCAGCACATACCCATTGGCTGCATACTCCATGCAGTACATCAGTATACCTCCACTAATTCTAATGACTTGCATTGATAATGCTGACTGAAAACTTGGCCCTGCAATAATTCTTAAATTGCACTTTAGTTCTGTTTGTCAGTTAAGAAACATGGGGTATTTTTTTTGTCTGGGCAGTTGGAAAACATTTACTGATATCATGTCATCAGTGGAAACTACACAACAAGGTTTACATAACACCAAAAAACTTACTGCTTGACTGAGACTGCAAGCCCTACATCCCATTCCTGACAAGCAAACTCTCCCAAGCTCAGAAGTTCATACCATTCTTGTAGTTTATGAAAAAAAAAAAATCTGAAACAAGCTGCCAAAAATCACAATATAGCTAATTATCCAATTAGTAAGAAAAAAAAAGACAAACTATGCTGAAAATCACACTAGCTCCAGGCATGGACGTAGTAATTCTTGCCATGAAAGCAATCATCCAAAAAATGTAATTTCTCTGCAGTGTTACCTTCTATAATGCTATCTCTGTCTGAGGCCAAGGACTTTGAGGGAAAGCCTTAAATCAGACAGCATTTGGATGATTCAGACTTTCTTACATGAATGGTTTTTCTCTAAGATAAAAGTCCTATGGCATTTGAGTTCTAAAAGATCTCTTGCTCTTAACACCCCAATCAGAAATACTTGGTACTTGTAAACACAACTGCAGCAATGAAACCTTTTTTTAGTTGCCTCAATCTTGTGTCACATTTCTCAGTAATATTTTGACCAATGATCTAAATTCTAAGCATATGTGGAGCGGGCACAGTGAGAATTCAAGTAGAACAGGGAAAGAATGAAACTGCAAGGAAAAAAACCCCACATCAAAATACAGCCAAAAGCAAATGCACAACAACAAAATAGAGGAAATAAAATGCAAAGACAACCTTTGGGAACAGCGGAGAAAAACATGATAATGGAAAATGCCTGATGTGCAGCTACTGTTGCAGGACAAATCATTTGGCTAAGGCTTGCAGACATGAAAACCAAAGAAACATTGTTGAGGAAATAAGCAGTGACTCAGATGATGAGATGTTAATGCACATGCATGACATTAATGCAGTGCAAAGGAGAAAAAATAAATGGTGTACAAAAGCTCAGATTAGCACCAAACCTAAAGACAAGGCAGCAGTGTAGAATCAAACAAGACTGAATGCCAAACAGAGAGGGGAGTATCAGTGAATGTGCTAGGTTACAAAGACTTCCTTGGAATTCTGTGAAAGAAATGAAACTGCAACCAAGCAAAGTCAAATTTAAAATCATGACATGATCATAAGACTGCTAGGATAGTGGTGCCCAGCCTTACAACCCTGTGGAAAAGGTCAGTCTGTCCATAGGTACTGTCCTGCAGCTGGCCCGATTCCATAAGCCAGATCCAGCAATATGGCTGCTCAACCCTGCACATCAGATCTGGCCAAGGAATGACCCTGTGTGCCAACCCACCCATGGGTCCAGAAATTTGATGGCAGGGAAGCAGCAATTAATACTGCCTTTGCTTCATTGCTGCAAAATTTCTGTGCCTGTGGGGAGAGCCATGGTCTGGATAACATGGCTCAGATCAGACTGGCAGGACACTGCACTAGGACAATGTCTATTGTAAACAGAATACCAAGGAAAAGTGTACAACTAAACTTTCCATTAATAAAGGCTAGAGAGAAGCCACATTTTTTTAAGCCAAACTGAATAAATTCATGACCCTCATTACACAGGTGCACCTACACGTGCATTAGTGTGCTTTTGTTAATGCACATTAAATCTAGTACCTCTAGAAACTCTGAAACCTGCTCTAATTAAAGTGCCACCAGGTCTCATGTATCAGCACCCCCACATTTCAAAATGGCAGTGGGGGCACCTGAACTAAACATTTTTTCAGTGCAGAGATGCTGATACATGATATTCAGGAAGCTGCTGGAGCGCGGGAATTGCAATGCTGCAGTAGACTTAACTAATCAAGTCTAGTTTGACACACTGGAATTCCAGCATGTCAGAGCAGCCTTGCTGCTCACGTATAGGCGACCTCCATTGTGAAGTACTAGGAAAATGCACATTAGCCTGACTTAATGCGCATTAACTAAAATGCATGTTTTTAAAGTGATGCTTAAAGTGCATTAGCCTATTTTAATGTGCATTAAGTAAAAAGCACTGTTTTTTACATAGCACTTTAACATACATTAAAATATGCTAATAATCATTGAAGCACATGTGTAGATGTGCCCTCTAGAGACAGCATAAAGAAACCTGTAGCAGATAACCATCACCTTTTCTAGCTGTTGAAATAGCCAATAAAGGCCATCTAAACATAAATAAAAAGCAAGAGAGAGTTACAGTAGACAAAAGGATCATATCTGAGAGATGCTGGACCACTCAACATGTACAGGTAAAGGTGCAATGGGATCTAATACACAACCCACAGAATTGCACCTCCTGCCATGCCACATATGCCTGGCAGGAGAAGTAAGTCTGCGATTGTGAATCACATCTCATCATGCCTTACTGCCAGTACAGGAGCAACATGATTCTGGGCTCTCCCTGCACTGGCAGGAAGCAAGTTCCCATGGCTGGAAGCCTCCTCAGATGATGGGGCTCCCAGACATGAGGACACCTCATGCATCTCTGTAGCTGGGAAAACAGCTGCAGTGATCTCCCAGCTGTGGGGGCACACCACACATCCCCAAAAGCTAGGAGATTAGAGCAACTGTGGTCTTCCGGCCACAGGGATATATGGTATGACCCCGTGGCTGGAATACTGCAGGCAGCTACAGTCTTCCAGATGTGGGATATGCCCTGCAGTTGATGGGGTACATGCTCCCACAGCTGGGAGCTACCAGGCTTGGGAACGCACATGGGACCCCACAGCTGGGGCTCTTTTCAGCTGACAGGGCTCCCAGCCATAGGGGCACAGGCTAAACATGCAAATTAAAGCCAAATAGCAACCAGCTAAAAGTTATGACACATTTTTCAGCAATAACTTTATAGCTCATTATATCTTTTTAAGGAACCATGGTTAATTTGCAGAAGTAGCCAGTCTAACTTAATTGCACAATTAACCAGATAATTGTGTAGTACCTGTAACCTGTAGAGGACGCCACTCTCACCCTGAAAAGCTAAAAGCAAAATGGCATTACACACACACACACACACACACACACACACACACACCCCCTCTAAAAATATTAAATGTTCAGATGCTATTAAAATTAGTAAACTATCCACCTCTGTCAGTACATGTGAATCTTGGAAAAAGATACATTTTGGACCTGATTACCTCAATGTAACAGCTATCACATATTAACTATGATAACAGAGAAGAGGCAAACCACACAATGACATACTAATTAGGCAGGGCTTGGGCTACAAAAGGAATAGCTCACGTTATTTATTTATTTATTTTTATGAAAGTTACTATTGCTCATAGGCCTATGTGAAAAAGAAGTGCCTTGGAAAAATAGTCTTTGCACATGAAAGTACTGACCAGAATGTTTAAGTACTGGGAACCAGTCAAATAGAAATACAGTAACCACAATAAAACACAGAAAGCATCTGCCAAGCCAGTTACAAACCAAAATCCATGCAGTTGGTTGACAGACTGTCAGATTAAACTACACAAAGCAAATATATATCTTTGGTCCCATTCATCCTTTTGTCAGGACAGCCAGCCGCCAGAGGAATGGCCATACCTCCCTCCTTGGAACGCTGGTACTACAGACACAAACCCATCATAGCTTGGTATGTAAAAGGAGATGAATCACAATATCTAGAACTAGGGGTCTTCCAAGCTTGAGGTGGCTGTCAGCCAATTTCATAAGCAGCTTTTTTCATGGGAAGAGCACAAACTGATCCCTCCGTGCTTTTGATTGGCTGAGGGGCCCCAGTGACCCTGCCCTTCACTACTGATTAGCTGCAAGGGCTGTCTGTCATGGCCCCACCTTTTGCTTCCAATTGGTAGAGAGGGGTGGGACCATATGATGGACAGCCCTTGCAGCCAATCTGCAGTGAGGGACGGGGCAGCAGCCATCTTGCTATGCTGGCAGCCCCACTTCCCTTTCCCAGTGGGCTGCATAGCCAAGCCACAGCAGCCATTTTATTTTGTTTGTTGTGTTTTTCAGGGAGCCCACCAAAAGCACAGAACCTGTACTTTTTTGCAGCGCCCTCGCAAAATCTGTTTCTGCAGAAGTTGCAAAAATCACAATTTCGGTAGGTCCCTATCCATAACATTGAATAGAATACATTCAAGAATGCATCAAAGCCAATTTGGAATGTAAGAAAGTCTTTGAAAAGCCAGATATGCCATGTGCTCTCTAAACATGATCAAGGGTATTAAAGGCCTCATGATTTGCTGTCATGTATGCTAAATAGAAGAAAGAGAGCAATGTAAGAATGTACCTTTTTGCTTTAAACCATATAGTTATACTTCTGAGAACTAGAAAAATCATGTAGTCAGATATCAGTCTGACACTACTGCAGTGATCATCAAAGAAAAAACAATGAAGCATTTCAGCAGGCCTTGTATCCCGTACTATGGACTTCAATATATTTGCACTGAGTTCATACAATTTACTTGGAAAATTACTTGTATACCCTGGGAATGGGTATTTAATTATATCATATCATCACTACACCATAATAAGACAAATGGCAAAACTGAACCAGCCACTAACATTTCTATGTTTAGGAAATGACATGTCTTAAAGAGTAACTCCTTGATCACATAACATAACAGTGGATAGACATATTGTAACAGTACTGTGCCCCAGATGTGGCCATGAAGCCCCCTGCCGACCATGTGGCTCCTGTTCTACTCTGGGTCCCTCGAACCTTTCCCTTTTCTTCTGCCTACCACACCTTGATTTAATTAATTGATGGGTTCGAAGGGAGGCTGCCCTCTGGTCCCAGATTGAGCCCCTGTTCCATCTCTTGGCCAGCTGATCTCTCAGACCCCAGCGTTCCCAATCCTGTCCCTCTTGCTAAGTGGGCCCTCTTAGCCTGTCTGTGCCCCCAAGGCACCTATCACCTCAAGCTAATTGTGGCCTCTAATTTCCTCTACAGCCATGTTCATGCCTCATAGTTGTTACCAATTAATCATATTAGACCAATTGGAGACAGTCCAGTGGAGGGCAACAAAAATGATTAGGGGGCTGGGAAACATGACTTAATGAAGGGAGGCTGAGGGAACTGGGTTTAGTTAGTCTGGAGAAGGGAAGACTGAGGGGGGATTTAACAGCAGCCTTCAACTGCCTGAAGGTTGGTTTCAAAGAGGATGGAGCTAAACTCTTCTCAGTGGTGGCAGATGGCAGAACAAGGAGCAATGGTTTTAAGTTGGAGCAAGGGAAGTTTAAGTTAGATTTTAGAAAAAACCTTCTCACTAAAAGGGTAGTAAAGCATGGGAACAGGTTATCCAGAAAAGTTGTGGAGTCTTCATCCCTGGAGGTTTTTAAGACCTGGCTAGACAAAGCCTTAGTTAGGATGATCTAGTTGGAGATGGTCTTGCTTTGAGCAGTGGTTGGACTAACCTCCTCCCAGTGGTTAGTGGTCCCTTCCAACCCTAATTTTTTATGATTCCATGATCTTAGGGGCACTTGGCCCCAAGCCAATATCAAGTCTCCTCACCCTTGGTGGGGCTTTGGCTTCCACCCCTTTTCTCTAGACAGGTCCTTCAGCCTAGACCCAGTAGTTCTGGACCTGACTTCTGGGCTCCATCCCTGTCCTGCCTGCTTTGGCTCTGGGTCCTCGGCCCCAGCGTCTCTACCCTTCTCAGGCACCAGGAGCCCTGGGCTTGTCTCTACCCTGCTTGGGCACTGCTAGTAACTCTCCATGTCAGATAGTTCCAACCAAAGCCACCATTATAAACTCAAAAAATGCTTAAGCACATTGATTATAACTAAAGCTCTTAGCCCACTGGCTGTATAATCAAACTTCCCTGCAACCCTGGTTATATTCCCCTACAAGTCTTTAGCACCTTACTTACATTTCCAGGGAAGCTCAGGAATCATCCAGGTATGCTGCTGAAGCTTTCCTGCAGCTTGAAAGGCCAGACTGCCTGTCCAGGCACAGGCACTGAGCTATACGCCCTGCCCCTTCCGGTCAAGGGGTTCTTCAGCCGCCTGCAGGGGTTTATAATTACAGGTAGCTCCAACACAGCTCACACAACTGCTGCTCTGACTCCTTTACCAGTGACCCTGCTACCCAAGCAGGGCTCTGTCCTATTGTCCTACTGAAGAGCTGCTAGCACTACAATAGGCACTCATAGCCTCTGGCCCCCAGCTACCTATTCCCCTGCAGCCAGTTCATCAAGGGTAGTGTTTCCCTCCATCTGGAAAACTCTCTGCTGCTGCTTGCCCCTTGAAGTAATGGAGAATCTCTGGGTCCCTATTACACATACATTTCACTGAAATATATCCCTGTTACAAACATAAGATGAAAACACACACAAGAAAGATACTGAATGCTGCCATCCACTGAGAGCTGATTACCAGGATACAGAAGGAATGTAGAGCCATAAGCAAATAAGAACGTCTCAAAACACCATTCCTAGTATAGCATATGGAAGAAGCTAGTATGAAGCAGCCTCCTGTCCTCCAAGGAAAACTTGTACTTGCTCTAACATCAAATCTTCTGTAAGACCTACTCAAAATCCTGTAAAATAGCAAGGTGTGAAATAATAACCTTCCCAGACTCAGAGGAAAAGTTCTTTGTTGCCAAGCAAACTGAGAGGTTTGCCTTATTAAAGACTTGGTATGACTTGTTTATACATGCACGCACGCAGGATACAGACTCTAAAAGTATATAATATATATGTTATATGATAAATGAATACATAAATATTCTATAAAGTTATATAGCGTTTATTAATTTTGCAAACTGATTATGGTAGTCATTTTTAATTCTGCCATCCCAAAACAGTGTAATGCAAAGAATGTTAAAATATATGGATTCCCAACAGGGACCTCTATAATTGGATTATGTCTAAGAATTCAGGTCAAGTTAAAGATCCACTGGGACCTGTGGAGTTAAGGCATAAATGTTTCTTTAGCCAGAAGCATGTAAGGAATGTGACTAGTATCACATCCAGCCACTTTCTGATCCCCCGCCTGAATGATCAAGGGCCAATTTACAATTGAATCAAATAGAGGCAGCCTTGGCAGGAGTTGAACTCAAACCTGTAGCGAGCTGTAGTGAAACACCTTCCCTCCTCTGCCATCACACCCCCTTGTGTAAGAACTCATTGTGTGTTTAAATGGCACAAGATAGCACTGACATGCCATGCTAGCTCTATGGATGCTACTTCCCAGCTCAGCTGAGAGATGATGAGGCTAGGAATAGATGTTGCATTTGTCCCAGGAATTGTGGTGCCTGCATTTGTCCCAGAACATGTGAGACCTGGGATTGACATGTACATACATGGCCCTTCCAATCAGCGAACAGGTGAATGCGCTGCTGCTTTTCTTCCATATGGATTCCATGATGCAATCCCATGACAACTGTTCACATGCACTTTTTGTCCCAGGACCAAATGTTAGCTTTTCCTTCCTGTGAACCTTTTTAGTGTGTGTCCCAGGACAATGGACATGGACAATGATGGCACTATGCCCAGGAGAAAATGCTTCCTCCTGGGACAAATGCAGTCTGTTTGTAGCCTGAGCTTATTAAGCAACTTTTTAACCAACAGCCCCACACTCATGCAGCTATAGTGCTTCTGGTTTGGGAGCTAGCACAGTGTATTTCAGCACAGCACAGCTTTTTACCAAAGAGGCATATCATTTGAGAATTCCATTTTAAAGAAGTGCATGTTAAAATAGAACGTCATATATATAGAGAAAAGAATAAAACCTAACCATTGCACTGTGTTGACTCTGGGTAGAATTTGGGGGAAAAGAGAGAACTGAAGTCTTGTGCTGGGGAGGAAGAACTGAAGCTGTGCAGCTGGGATCTTTCCATAGGGGAGATGGAGCCAGAGGTGGGAAATGTAATTGAGGGAAGTGGTCTAGTGAGGTGCCATATGAAGTGCCACTGATTTCACAGTAATGTGAATAACTGTGTCTGGGGTCAGGATGTAATGAATTATATGTGGTATAACAAAGATTCTGGACCTGCCTATATTTTTGAATGCACAGAAGATAAGGGCAATGCCTTCCCCATTTACTTTAATCTACTTGTATCTCTTAATTGGGGAAAAAGCCTAGGAATCTGATACTGACTCTGTGAGGAACAGGAAAGAGCTATTCAGGAACAGAAATTGAATATGCTGTGAACAGCTTTATTCTCAGTCTACACTCTCTCTGAGTAGCAGTGATGGGGAGATCTTCTGGAAATCTTTCTCTTTCTGGGGAACTAGAATCAGATTCTTTCCTACCCAATGGACATATTAATATATAGGCCACTGAATATGTACCTTTGAAGCATGGCCTTGATCTGTCAATTCCTTTTCTTGGGCCTGGCTGGAAGGAATATCTATGAAGAAAATGCCCATAGTTCTGTGAAAGAGCATTACGTTTCATTTCCTTCATTGCTTTGTCTCCTCCCCTTTCTAATGAAGTGTTATCCCCACTGCTGCTTTCTCTGGAGATGTTGCTCTGTCTCTTAGCTCATAAGCCTGGCATGATTGATTTGCTAAAATATCTTTCTTGTTCACCATACAGATTTTCCCAGGCACTCTCTGCTGTAGTCAAAATACTTGCAGGAAAGCTGACTAGACTTCACTGTTGGCTCACTTTTACCTTATGTGACCTAAAATAGTCCCTAGCTATCTTTTCACTGGTACAATATGGTCCAGGCAAGTTATATGACATTTTCTGTCATGTTTGGTTTTCATTACAGCAACTCACAGAGTTTGGAGGTTTAGAATTTTACCAGAAAAAAAGATCAAGAATCCTTTAAATCACATATGTGCATGTAAGCTGCATGCATATGGATGCATTTAAGCTTTTAAAGTGCTGAACATTTCTTTACAATACAGATGCTACAGAAATGGCACCATTGATTCTGACTCCCTTTGAATGTGATTAATTCAATAGTTCAAAGTGTTTTCTCATAGGAAATGTCACCCTCAAGTTAAATTTTTGTCCCCCCAAAATTAAATAATTGGGCCTGATTATGCTCATATATATATATAGTTACAAACTATACTCCATAGAAAATCTGTGTATATATAATAGCAAGACTTGGCCTTTCAAGTCTATTGTTTTTATCCATAGGTGTTAGTAAGAAAACTCCTTTTAAAATCACTAAAATCAAAAAGAATGAAGCCTTTATTTTATAGATGGCTTTGTTGTGTTGCGTATTATCTTGAAATGAGGAACTTCACAGAATTTTTTTTAAAAATGAGATCTTCACCTACATAGAGAAAACCAAATTAAGAAACCTAAAATCTCAAATAGTCAATACTCAAAGTTCCATGTGTTTAGGACATACATTAAAATAGGTTTTGTCTGTTTGTGTGTCTGTAGTTTAAACACAGATCTTTCCCAGATCCTTATTATAGGGCTTTTATTGAAGAAATGCACTGAAAGGAGTGATTTCAAAAGGAGGGAGCAAATGACTACCACATGACAACAAATGTTTTAGGCATCAGAGGTAACAGAGAAAAAGGTGACCTGCAAAAAGTGATAGAGCCTGTGGTGGTACCACTTATGTTCGAGCTCTTGCCTCTTTTTTTCTGCAGTTGCCCAGGCTTGGGCCCCTGCAGTATAGTCCGATTCTCGTCTGCCATGTCTTGATTATTTTATGAAGTTATTAGTCAGGCGGTGTTACTTCTTTTATAGTGCAGTCAGACACAAGAAATCTACATGGGAATTAACTGGGGTCACAGCCTCTCCTGTATCTCTTCCAGATGACACTCAAACTTTAAGTCATCGATGGAATCACAGTCTTATTTGGGTTAAACAATTTTCTTTATTTTTTTGTGATTTATTTTTACATCTATAACAAACCCACAGCTAGAAAGACTATGGTTAGTCTATGCCATGCAGGTAACTCTTAATTTTAACTTTGGACATATTAGGCTTGCTCACTCCATTCTCAGATGATATAAAGTTTAGGATAATTATAATTCAACAGTTTAAACTAAACAAGGATTTTTTTATTTATATATAACTTTTCTTTTCTTTTAAAATTGTTTCTTTATCAAACAGTTTGCGCCATCTCTGGGTGAGATCTTATCTCTCCAGATCTCTCTATGTACTCCCACTTCTTTAAGTGTGAGGGAGTAGCTGTCCCTCAGGCTCTTTCTCCCATTAAGCCCTCTAGACTCCAACTGGCTCCACTAAAATGTCCAAACACAATCAAAGAAACAATAAACACAGCTTTTGCTATAACCTGAAAAACAGCCAGTTTTCTTTCCTTGCCACTGTCTCGACCAACATTCCTGCACTGTTCAGAGTATTTATTTATTTATCTATTTTCTTCTGAAGACAAACCCTCTTTGCTGGCAACTCCCAGCTTAACAGGGTCTGGTCAAGCTCTCTCTTTCAATCAGGATCGGTCTTTAGGGCTCTCTCGCCCCCAGCAGCCTTCTCATGTTTTTTCTCTTGCTGAGTTGTTATCCATTTCTCTCTCTTTCAGTGCATCACCCCTCCCCTCCTGGGACTGCTCTTTTTTTATCAGGTAGCTGCTCTGGAAATGGTGTTCTCTCCCCTTCTTCTCTTCTCCCCTCCACTCGGTCTTGTTCCCTGCGGTAAGTATCTGATTTTTACCCAGTTCCTCTCCACAGAGCCTAATAGAGAGGGAGCAATTTGATAGACGATTTGTGAGAAGAGACAGGTGTGGCAGTGACCTGGTTGTGTCTCTTGACAGTGAAGAGTTGTGCTTGCTTGAAAGAAATGCTTGCTAAAGTGTCCTGTGATGATTGAACCAGGTTTCTGTTGCTTACAGCTAAGAAGTTTAGTTGGAAACTGTTTGTGGTAAAGTGTTTGCTAGGCTCTGTGATGTTCAGACCAGGCGTTTCCTGTAATTTGTTGATGCATTATAAAATGTGTGCCATAGCTAAGAGTTTAATTAAAGTTAAAAACTAGTTAAGGCTGGCTTTGTTAGCAATGGCGCAGCTAAAATTAATCATATAAGGAAAATGCAAAGACTTGTACTGCTGTTGGTTAATCATATAAGGAAAGTTTGCAACATGAAAATTGTAATTCTGTGGGCCAGTGGATTTTAAGGAGCCCAAAGACTGAATACCAGGGTCCTTTCTGGTACCTCCTTGGACAGCATAGACTGGGGACGCCTGACTTCACTGGATCTTGAGAGGCTTGTCATATACCAGGCATCAAAGGGGACTGACGATAAGTTGGCGACTCGAAATTTTACCTCAGGGCCCCAGCATCCCAATAATTAAAAAAGAAACAACAACAAAAAACCCCTCACTCACCAGCACTAGCAGCTGCCATCAGGGCCACTGCCCGCCCCCCCTCCCCCACAGTGTGGGGCTGGGTGACAGCCACAGTGGCATCAGCCAAGGCCTCACTGCCCCCCACTGCTACTGCCGGTGAGTAGAGGGTTTTTTTTTCTTTTTTAATCTGGAGGCTGGGTTGG
>NW_017728992.1:2177884-2188340 GCF_001723915.1 Gavialis gangeticus
GGCAGCCATTGGGGGGTCTGGAAAAGTGTGCAGAGGGTGGGACAACCATTGGGGGGCTGCAGGAGCCAGTAGGGGATGGAGCCAAGCAGGGCAGCAATCTGGGATGCTGGGGGAGCAAGTGGGTGTGGGGCATGTGGGCCCTTCAGGGGGGCTGTAACGCCTGTGGGAGGCAGCAAAACATATAGGTATTTAGAATTCACTTTATTATAATGATAGAGTAACTGGTAGGCTTCCAAATTGCTTTAACACTGTAGATATATCAATAAAACACTGCCCAATTGATTGCTCTCTCTCTCTCTCTCTCTCTCGCTCTCTCTCTCTCTCTCTATATATATATACAGATAGTGGTCTTCTGTTTTAGTTATGGAGGAACATGGATTGTGGGGGATTTTACAGAGTGCCTTTGGGATTTTTTCTATCAGGGATTTTTCAGTTTTCAAATAGGGATCACCATTTGACTGCATGTGCATGGAGCTGATGGTGGAGCTGTGGAGCCTGGCACAGCTATTTGCATCCTGGCTGCTGCTTGCTGCAGCTGCCTAGAGCCTAGGCTGGCTACAAACAACTGTGCTGGGCTCCAGAGCCCAGTCACCAGCTCTGTGCCAGGAGCAGAGGAGAGACTAGGGTTGCGCTGCCTCAGGCCCCTCCCCGACTGCCTGCTCCAAGGTGTGCATGCACGTGATGGTACAGAGCTTATGCCTGGGCTCTGGAGCCTGGCACAGCTGTTTGTAGCCTCCTGGCTGCAGCCAACCCTGGCTCTGGGTAGCTGCTGCCAGCTGGGAGCCCGAGCTGCTTCCAGCAGGCAGCTGGAATGCTGCAAGCCCTGCTGGGAGCAGCCCAGGCTCCATTGCTGGCAGCAACTACCCAGAGCCGGTGCTGGTCATGGTGTGCTGAGCAAAATGGCCTCACGTGCCATGCTCGGCACATGTGCCGGGGGTTGCCGACCCCTGTACTACATCTTATCTTTCCTTTGGTATCTGTGCACATTTTTGTTGTGTATGACTTGCAGGTGTATACAGTGATGTTTCCCTTATAGCTAATAAGAAAAAATACTCTAATGATGGCATAATAAAAATGTGTATGAACATATTAAAACCATACCTGCCTAGGCCATTTAATGTAATTTCAGGGTCTTTTATGGACAACAGTAACTACGTTCAAGTTTCTGGCAGAGCTTTTAGAGTGCAAGAATACTTAGCAAAACAAGTGCATTAAATAACATGTGAGACAGAAACTTTATATCCATAGTGGAGCTGTTTAATATCAGAAGAGACTTCTAAGAGTCCTCAAGAAAGTTTTCAAACAAGAAATATCTACTGGGCTCACATATGATATCTACTGCATTTTGTAAAAACCAAACAACAACTGTGCACCAGAAGGAACACACACTAAAAATCTATCAAAGACAAGAATACCCAACTACCTGTGGGTGTCCACTTCTCACAGGACAATCACTCCCTCTCCATTCTCTGTTTTAATCCTCAGAGGGAACTTATAAAACACCTTCTGTGGACAAGCCTACGATTATCACTTCATAAATCTGTATGTAGTATGCAGAAAAATCACGGATTCAATATAGACATTGGTTTTATGACACATTACACCCTGCCTGACATCTCATTCAACAGGTACCTGCCTGACCTGAACTCTTACATTCTTCTTTCCCTCCACCTTTTCTTCCCTCCCCTCCCCTACTTTTCTGTCCTTTATCTTCCTGATTTCCTACTATTTCCTTCTTTATTGAGAGCCTCTTTCTTACTCTGTATTATTACCTCTGTAAAGTTTCCCTTTGGCCTTTTTTCCCCTGCTTTCTTTCCCTTCCCTCCTCTGCTTTACCTTTTAATTCTCTCACACTTTGAGCTTCTTTCATCCCTGTTTTCCTGATTTCCAACTATTTTCTTTTTTTCACTGGCAGCCTCTTTTCCACCTTGTATTCTATCACTGTTATGCCTCCCTTTAGTCTTTTCTCCCCTGCTCTCTTCCTTCTCCCCTCTCTGCTTTACTCTTTGTCTTTCTCATTTCTACCTATTTATATTCTCACTGACATCCTCCCACACATTTAGCTTCTCTCATTTCTTGGAATCTCAGAACAGCAGAGACTCCTTATGCCTGACGAAGGGTGATTGTGCCCGAAAGCTTGTTAAGAACTTTTTTCCAACTACTCAGTTGGTCTAATAAAAGATATTACATCTACCCAAAGAACCTTGCCTGCCTTTTGTAAAAAAAGACATTTTTAAAGACCCTGTAAAAGAGGAAAGAGACATTTTTACTGGAAAATCTGTCTGCACAAAGGAAACAATTTACCAGTATTGTGCAACAGATACAGCCATTAACAACTATTCACAAACTCTGGGGGAAAATTGCAATGAGATTTGCAGGGTTGTCAGCCATGTGACTTGAATTAAAGTTCACCAGAGTTCTGTGATGAAATCTTTGTGCAAACTGCTCAACATTGACCCCTTCAAAGCTCCAATTGCTGCAGGTATATTGTCAACTTGAAACAATAAGTTGTAAATTGTCAAAAGAGTAGAGGGGGAATTAGATGCCAAATCATTGTTAATAATATCAGGAGCTGCAGGTTTGAGTTCCTGTACCCTGAGCTGTAAACATACCCTTAAGAGGCTGTAAGCTTGCAAAAAATAAATCCTGTCCCTCAGAGAGATGTGGCCACCTGTGACAACAACTTCTGTATCAGTAACATGAGACATGCTCCTGCTGGTGGCCACCAGAATATTGTTTTGCAGGCAACAGGCTCATCTGACTTCAAGAGGAACTGATGATGCATATCATTAATTATTATATGCATCAGCTTTGCATATAATTGGTTTTTCGCTGCCAGAGGGCAGAAGGATGTTTCCCTCTTCAACCATTTATAGGTGTTCCTATAATAAAAAGAGGTCAGATTAAATCTCTTTCCATCAGCCTTCATGAAAAAAAATACAGCTGGAAGAAACCTGCAGAACTGCTAGCATAGATCTACTGTGAAAGTAGTACCTATAGGAAGCCATTATGGGATCCCATGATTATTGCCCATCAGCTACTTCCAGATTAAATCCTTACCATTTACAGGTAAAAAGTTGATTATTTTTTCATATGAGCCCTGTAAAGATAACCTACTAGTTATTGTAAGTAATGTGTTCCCTAATGTGCTGAGTTTAAGCTGGTTAACAGGCTTACTTTGTACTCAATCTATAGAGGATATGGATCTCATATCCCACTGAAGTGATGGCAGTAGGGGTACACTGATAGAGATTTTGGGGGCCGATACTGATACCTGATATTTAAGGAAATATATTGGCTGATACCAATTTGATTTCTGACACAGCTGCCTCCAGCTGATAAGTCTGCATGGTAGAAGGGGAGGAGGGAGGGAAGGGATGTGGGGGGAAGATCAACACCCCCCGTGGTGAGGGAGGGAGCAGGAGCAGTTGCTGCCCTGCTGGGGTGGGCCAGGCATGGAACAGAGCCGTGGCTCATGGCGGGGTGGCCTCTACCACTGCTTGCACCCCGGGAGGGTACGGGGGGGGGCACGTGCCCCTGGATCTACATCGGGTGGGCCAGAGCAGGCAGGCTGCAGCTGGAGCTGCACGGGGCTCTTCTCGCCAGTGGCTGGGCTCAGAGTGGGCACCGGCAGTGCTGGGAGGGGGCTGCAGCCACCCCAAATTTTGCCACAGCTCCACTCCCAGTGCCACCACTGCCAGCCACCCAGTACAGCCCCGGCTCTTCCCAATGCATGGGTGCAAGTGGAGTGTTGAGCTGGGGCTGCAACAAGAGGCTGGTGGCAGTAGCACTGGGAGTGGAGCTAAGGCAAAATTTAGGGTGGCTGCAGCAACCTCCCAGAGCCACCAGTGCCCACTCCGAGCACAGCCCCAGCTAAAAGAGCCCCGTGCAGCTCTGGCTCCAGCCAGCAGCTGCAGCCCACCTGCCCTACCCCACACAGATCCAGGGGCACATGCTCCCCCCGTGTCCCCTGGAACCACCCTGACATGAGCCACAGCTCCATCCCACACCCACCCCGCTCCAGCTGGGCAGTGCCTGCCTCTGTCCCCTCCCTCACCCTAGGGGGTGTTGTTCTGCCACCCCCATGCCCCTTCCCTTCCACCACAACAGACATACCAGCTGGAGACAGCTCTCCATGCTGCTGGCTCTGCTCCTCGCTGCCTGAGTGCTGTACTGCAGCTGGACACAGCATGGGCATTTATTGGCTAAGTTATCAGCCCCATGGGGCCAATTTCTGATACAGCTAATTTTCTTTATATTGGTACTAATCCGATATCAGACCAACATATCGGTGCACCTCTAGATGACAAGATCAAAGACAATTTCTCCCCCATAGCTACTTCACAGGTCATATTTTCAAAAAGTTTGTATCACCTTCAATACAAAATATTCATCATTACATTCATTTGCCAAAACATTCATTAACAGTTGGGACCTAATTCTTCATTATTTTATTCCAACCTCACCTTTATGGTGGTAACAAAATAGATTGCAATGGACTTCCAACAGTGTAACAGTGGTGGAAGTGTAACAGTAACAGTATAGCAAGGAATCAGACCCTTTATGTTTACATATTTTTGCCATATTTTCCATTTATGTATCCCCCCCACTGAAAACTGATATACGTTTCTATTGCAAAAGACACTAAAAGATTTAAAGGAAGAGACATAGGCAATGTGTAGGGGCATGCCCTGAGAGCGCTGGTGTCCCCCTGACAGTGAGCGCTCTGGCTAGTAGTGAGGCATGGAGAACACTTGGGCCCCCCCTAAAATTAGCTCCACCAGCACTTTCGGCACTGTGCTGGCACTTCTGCTGCCTCCATGCCACTGACGCACTCAGTGACTGGCTGCTAGGAGACCCCCCAACTGCCCGGTCACCAACTAGCTGGTGGGGGATTCCTCCCCCAGTTGCCAGTTGGCCGCTGGGGGATCCCTCCCCAGTCACTGGCTAGCCACTGGGGGACTGCCCAGGTCATGCCCTGCTGGTCCCCCCCCAGACTTGGGAGGCACCAGTCACCCATGGGAGGAGATGTGGGGATGGAATGTGGATTTTCTAGTAGTTAGGGACGAACTTCTCTTCCCCCTACAGATTCCATGGTTCATTTGGGACAGGCTCCTCAAATTTAGCAAAACATCCAGCCCTATGGAATCTGCAAGTTTTGGCTGGCAATATAGATTTTTCCAACTTCTGCCTATGCCAATAATAAAATAAGTACAACCTCCTTTTGCAGTATTTCAGCACTCCTGCTTCCATCTCCTTCCAAAATCATTAATTTCAGAGAAAGGATAGATTAGAATGGACTCTCTTGTGCCTAACTAAATAAGCTGTGTTTGAATAACCTGTATTCCCTTTCCCTGGGACTGGAGGAAAGGCAGAACCAACAATTTGTCTTACATGCCATAACTTGATAAACCAGGATTCTTGATACCCTTCAGACCAAGAGACAGACAGTGGAGCTGCTCCATAGTTGAGAGAGCATAGATACACGAACCAAACCTGACTGAGTTGAAATTGAGCCATATTCAACAGACAGAAATGTTATCCAGACTACGTTTTGGATTAACTTAGTGTGTGGTTCTTATTGACAACTATGAGGATACAGTCAAGCCTACGCCTGAGGGCATGGGCAACTGGTGCCTCCTGAGTCTGGGCGGATGCCAGATCACCAACAGGGCAGGGGAGGTCCCCCAGCAGCTGATCACCAAGACAGCAGCTGGCAATTCCAGTTTCACAGCTGGGTTTCCAGGAGATGCACAGCTGATCTCAGGGGGTGCACGTGTACCTGCATATACCCCCTACACATCGCCAATGTTTGATGGTACACTGTTTTGGAAAGAGGGAATGTGTAGTTTTGGTGTGAATCAGGATGATACATGGAGAATAAAATACAGATGCATATGAAACAGTAAAAGAAGCAGAAATCAGAAAGTGGAGATAAAGGGGACAGAGATCAAAGGGCTTGTAGTAAAAACTGAACCAAGGGCTCACTTAATTGTACTACAGTAGCTTAGCTAGGGGTCAGACTATGGTTTGAGATGGGTGAGGCATACCAAGCTGGATGCCTAGCACCTAAAGAAAAATGTGAACATAAGGCACCCAAGTTATAAGTCCCATGAGGCACAGTGGCAATACTGTCATATCGAAATTTTACTTTTTGACTCCAATGTTTTGGCCACAAACATTTAGGATTTGGCTAACCACATTTATTTTTACTGAAAAGTCAAAATTTTCAGTGGAAAATGTCATTAAAAAATTTAATTTTCTTTGAGATTTTCTGTAAAAACTAAATAAAACAGAAAAGAACTTTTCCATGTGTCACAGCAAAAACTGTGCTAACACCCTACTGTGCAATGTTATTAGGCTAATACGCATTAAATGCCACTAAATAAACATATGCCAGCACTACTGCACAGTAACTGTAGGTACTGCACATTTAGTTAGTACTGTATTAAGTACTCCGCAGCTGGAGTACTGCACCCAGTTCTGGGCTCCGCAATTCAAAAAGGATGTTGAGAAGCTTGAGGGAGTCCAGAGGAGAGCCACACAAGAGAATAGGCCCTATGAAGAGAGGCTGAGAGCCATGGGACTCTTCAGTCTAGAAAAGCACAGGCTCAGAGGGGACCTGGCAGCTGCCTATAAGTACACAGGGGGTGTTCATCAGAATCTGGAAGAATGTCTCTTTAAGGAAAAAAAAGGACCAATGGTCATAAACTTCTACAAGACTGTTTTAGGCTGGACATAAGAAAACATTTCTTTACTCTCCAAGTCCCCAAGACCTGGAATAGACACCCTCCAGAAGTGGTGCAGGTACCTACTCTGGACTTATTCAAGAAACGCTTGGATGCTTATCTTGCTGGAGTCCTTTAACCCTAGCTGATTTTCTGCCCCTGGGACAGGGGGCTGGACTTGATGAACTTTGAGGTCCCTTCCAGCCCTAATGTTTATGAAATCTATTAAATAAATGTGCAGTATCTAAGGCACATTAATAAATGTGTAGACACACCCATAGAAGTCTAAATACAATATATTTTCAGTTTGAAGTGGGCCCTTTTACTTGGTCATAAAAATATGCCTGAGGGCTTTCTCAATTTTGAGACCACTTTTTTTTTAAAACAGTTCCTCCTTACTTTCCCTGCTGTAGTCTCCCATTGTGACATTTTCCTGGCAGATAGTTAAAGACGTCTTTAGGGTTGATATAAAACCAGAAAGTAACAATTCCCTTATGTGTACTTACTTGGCTGAACATAAACATGGTGTGTACCAGGCAAGTAATATTGGCTTCCAATGTCCGTATGTGAATTGCTGGATCTTCCTAAAGGTGTCAGGTCTCACCTCAGTAAAGTGAGAGGTCAAGGTCTGAGTTTTTCCTCTGCAAACATTGGCATCAAAGGCTGTTGATGAGGAAGAGAGAGGCATGTTTGGAAGCTTGTGGATGATGAAGGCCCTGCCAAGTATTCTCTTTCCCAGGTGAAAAATAGTTCACGTTTAAAATGTGATGGAATCGTGCTAAAAAAATGAATATTTGAAGCCTGGAATTCACTTCACACAAGCCTGCAGTTGCAAATGAACTGCTTACACATTAATAGGTAGTCTACCAAATAATTTTTTATGCATGTCAAAATGGTACAGGTTTCTAACTTTTTATTTACAATAGCAAGAAAAATTGCTTTATTATGCGGCGTAACTCTGATAAGTGATGCAGAGAATCACCCCAAGTAACTTTAATTCATTTCACTGAGAAAGTCTAGTATTTCCAAACTCTTTATGTGCCTTTTTCCAGAATTATTCAGAGATATTACCCCAGAATTGACCAAAATCTTTAGAATGCTTTTTATAACACTCTAATATGGTCCAGAGCCAAATATGTGAGGGAGAGGCCATGTTTGTAAGCATAAGTCAGAGGAACTGATTAGCTCAAGAGATCGTTTAGACAGGTGTTATAAAAAGACAGTGCCAAAGTCCTAGAATTGGGTTTGAACTGAAGTATAAAGCCAGTTTGAAATAGTTCCTTGGTTCTGGTAATCTTACAGAGACATGCCAATGCTTTTGTATATGCCTTTAGAAGAAAGTACGCAATGTTCATTTTTGCCTAGGAAATGGTTAATGAAAAAAAATGTGCAGTACTACTTGTGTTTATATCAAGTTATGGTGAAACTAACTGGAAAAACCATTAATAAAAATTTCCAGTGCTGGCACTGTTACTGTGTCCTGTAGTATTGAGTAAACTAGATTTATCCACTGAAACCTAGATTTGATAGGAGCATGCTAGGGACTGTGAAGAATGTGGCTGAGGCCGGCTTTATTTTCACTTCTGCAATCTTAGCTGAGTTAGAGAAGGGTGGATTTAAACTGTTAGGCAGGGGATGGCAGGTTCTTTCCAAGGATTCTAGAAGGACAGTGCTGACTGATAGCACATGTGCAGGAGTCAGAGCTTTCCCCAGTGCTGCCCTAGCAGTGAGAGCTGATTGGTACCCATCAGGGTTGCCAAAGTACACTTTCTGTTGTACTGTGTTAGACAAGCTTTATACTGTGCTGATCTTTTCCTCTCTTTCCATGTTTACAACAACAGTAGGATGTTCTCCTGTACAGGAAGAGTAGGGGACAAAAGGATGGCTTCATGTGTCCTCTTTCCACTCCAGAGTACCAGTGTATGGCCATGAAATATAGAATTTTCAGGATCTTTGTATGCAGACAGAGTTATCTCAATTAAAAATGTACCATTTACCAGCACTATTTAAACTACTTTGATTATTCCCAATTATTTTGTAGTCCAAGTGTAAGGACAAGTTCATGGGCAACTGGTGCCTCCTGAGTCTGGGGTGGGCACCAGATCGCTAACGGGGGGGATCGCTGAGCCTGGAACCACCAGTGGTGAAACCAGAAGTGCACTTCTGCTGGCACTTCTGGTTTTACAGCTGGCACTTTCAGGGATTTGCACGGCCAATTTCAAGATTTTTTGTCACCAAAAGACAAATTGTAGCATGCCAGATAACCTACCCCATATGCCTCATATTTGCTAACAGTTACCATTCAGAGTTATCTCATTTGTGAATGGAAGAGTTGGCCACTATCACATTAATGCCACTAGTGTGAATAATTTGTAGTAACTCTCTTCCCTGTCCACATTGAAAATGTGCATCTTCTTTAGCCTTTACAACCTGAGGACACATTTTGTTTGACCATTCTTTTATCTCTGGATTTTGGTAGAAGAAAGGTGAATTTAGGTTTAGATTATGTGAACCAGCAAAGTGCTCTAAAGTGATGGAAGAATATTCAGTTTGGCAGGGAATTCAGGGAGTTTCAGATTAAGATGAAGTATTAATAGGAGAAAAGATAATCAGCTTTAGATCTGAGGTGAAAGTTCAAAATGATAGCCCTTCTTGCAGACAGGTTATTCTCATGATGTTTTTGTGTCGAACAGCATAAAACATCAAACAAGTCACTGTACAATAATCAGGGACCTACCAAAACCATGATTATGTGATATTTGCAGAAATCACAATTTCAGGCAGTCTCCATGAAAAAGCTCAGGCTCACTGGGGAAGGGGAAAGGGGGGAGAGTAAAAAAAAAGCTGCAAGGAGAGAAAAGGGTGGGAAGCCCTGATATCCTGAAGCAGAGAGGGAGGGGAGGAAGAGGGAGGAAATCAGAGGCTGAGCCTCTGGCGCAGTCCAGGAGCCAGTCCAGGGCCAGGCAAGGAAGTGGGAGGGTTTTGGCATGAGTTTTTAAAGCACCCACAGGTGTGCTGCTGCAGCATGCATGCTCTTGCCTGAAGAAGAGAAGGGATGTATACTAAGATAGTCAAATACATTTCAATGCTGGACCATGCAAGACAGTATCCTGGGGGGACCAGATGGAGGTAGACTCCCCTGTAGCTCCTGCAATGTAACTCTGGATGTGTCTAGGAAAAGCAGCATAGATCATCATTAGAGTCCAAGGCACACATGAAGTGGAAAGTTGTTGCATAGGCTGAAGGTCAGAGCAAGAATTAAGTGACCATGCTCCCCTCATATAAAAGGACCGCAGAAAGCAGCTTGGCAAGGCAAGAGGCAGCACTTTCCCTCATGGGGCGCATCCACACATGCAAGCACGTGCCCTTGCAGCAGCTCAAATAGAAGCACTGCAAATTTGAGCCAGGGCTTTTTGTCTCAGCACACATGCTCGGACATGCACTTTGTTGTGGAGCAAATTGTGCCACTTAGGGCAAAATAACCCTGCCCGGCTCCTCCCGAATCTGTACCCACAGGGAGCTAGAGCCTGAGGCCAGCACCTGTGCTGGTCCCAGCAATATAAAAACCTGCCCTGGCCAACAGCTCAGAGCAACTTGCCCTCAGGAGCTTTTGAGGCCCAGCCACTTGGTATCTGGGGACACTAGCCCCTTGTGTCAGCTAGACTGCTGAAGCAGCATCCCAAATTCACTTTTTTAAATACCCCAAAATCCACATTCTTCCACAATTA
>NW_017728992.1:2188521-2206595 GCF_001723915.1 Gavialis gangeticus
TGAGTGGGTGTAGAGGGATGTGGGGGGATGTGTGTCAGTGTGTGGGTGGGTATGGGGGCTGCTTAGGAGGGGTGGGTCCCCTGCATGAATGCTGCGTGCTCCTGGCAGCTGGCAGGGCATGGTAGTGCTGGCGGCAGCAGGAGCATGGAGGCAGAGGTAAGCGGGGAGCTCCCGCAGATGCCGACATTGCCAGCAGGAGGAGGGGTGGCGAGCACCAACCAGGGGACAGCAACCACCCACAGACACTGCTGGCAGTGACAGCGGTGGCCAACGGTGATTGCTGACTGCCCACGGATGCCACTGGTGGCAGTGGGGTGGTGGTGGCAAGTGGCAATTGCCCACAGGCACTGCCGATAGTGTCAGCAGTACCTTTTCTGAGGGGGTGGACTGCCATGCTCGGAGGTGCACAGGCACCCGCGAGCACTGCCTACGCGTTGCCAATGGTCCCCTGCCCCCACAGGGCAGAGCCCCTTCCACAGCACATGGACTACCCTGCCTGCAGGGTCCCAGGCCCCCACCAGGGGCTACAGCTCCCTCCCAGCCTCCCCTCTGGTCTCCAGCCCCCTGCTCATTCCCCTGCTCTTCTCTAGCCTCTAGAGACTGGAGATGAGCAGGAGAACAAGCAAGAGACTGGAGAGAATAGGAGAACCAGCAGGAGGCTCATTCTCCCCACCCCAACCCCTGTTGGCTCCCCCAGCTCCCTGTTCATTCCCCTGCTCCCCATTCATTCCCCCCATGCATAGCTTTATTTTCATAAGATATTTCATTTTAGAGTTTAATTAAATGCTTAGATGGTATTAGTTAATAAAACTAATTAATTAACTAATTAGTTAATTAAGAAATGCCAATTAATGGCTTCAACAGGCTTAATCCACCATTAATTGCCATTATTATCAGGAAATTAAGCCTGCAGAAACAATTAATAGCCTCTTAGATTGCTTAATAATTCATTAATTAATGGCTTCCATGGCCTTAATCAGATTAGCCTGTAGAAGCCATTAGTTGATACCTTACAATCTAAGCAGCAATTTGGAGTCATCTGGCAATTTGCAGGGTGTGGTATGGGGTGGAGGGGGGTGGTGCGAAAATGGCTGCTAACCCTGGGATCTGTCCACAAAATTGGCCAGCAGCCACCTCGAGCTTGGTAGACCCCTAATAATAATGGAAGTGGATCTAATTTTCTCTATATGCATATTTTAAAGCATCATTATTCAATTTGTTTTAAAAGGGCAATATCCTGGATTTAATTATTTTTCATTTTTTTCATGCCCTGTGAAAGCAAGAAATAAAATCCTGCTCACTCATCATAGTTGTAGTTGTACACTTTAATCAGGATAACAGTCAGGTAATTAAATCTTCTCCTCTAGTATTGAAACAAAGTAGGTTGCATGAGCTTGATGTCAAAAGAGTGGCTGTGTGTGGCAGGGCACTGGATGTACCTGCCACTTTAAGAGATCAGGCAGCCTGTTGAGCTGCTGGCAGGTGAAGATCAGGGCGAAATGCTGAATCAGCTGAAAGCAGGGTGGTAACATCTTGGGAGCTGGTGGAGGAACATCATCCAGGAGCAGGGGTGACTAGTGCCTCCTCAGTCTTGGGAAGGAGCAGAAGCAGCCAGCCTGGCAAACTGTGGACCACCGACCAGAATACAGGCAAAGCTACCTCCACCCTGGCTGCTGTGGGCCCTGAGGGAGGAGCCACAGCCTCTCCACCCAGCTCTGCGGGGCCACTGTTTGCCATCCTCAGGAGTGCTGAGTCAGGGGCCAATCTCCAGGGAGCATGTGCCCCCCTACCAGTCACCTGTGTCTAGCAGAAGGGATGCAGCTCCTGATTCCCAGGTAGGAAAATGACATCTGGGGGTTTGTGTAGGAACTAAAGAGATGGAGGAGGTTCCTGGGGATCCAGTGTGGGGTCCAGAGCCCTGAGATGGGGGCTGAATGTCTGGGCCTATTGAGGGGCAAGGAGATCCCTGAGAGAGAGGCTGAGTTGGGTGAGGATGAGGGGTCTGAGGGCCCAGAGAGGGGCTAGAGGAGAGACCTAGGTGTCTGGCAACTGGAGAAGGGCCAAGAGAGAAACCGAGTGGTCTGAGGGCCAGAGTGGGGCTGAAAGGGGCCAAGGGGTTGGAAGGCCTAGAGAGAAGTTGCATCAGCGACTGGCAGAACATTTGCAAGGATGTTACCTGTGAGGCTTGGGGCATGGTGTATGGGTGGATTTGGAGCTGTGCAATTTACCCTTAAGGCTAGAGGTTCTATCCAGGGTCACAGTTATGGAATGAGGCCCAGTGAGGGACCTGGGCACAGGTAGAGGCCAACTGGCGGTTCAGTGGAACCGGGCCACACAAAGGGTTGTGGGCAGCCTCCCTATTATCATATTTACCATCAAGGCATGTCAGGTGAGATGGAAAGTTGTGGAGTTGGCGATTGCAGAGCCCTTCGGGAATGTCACAGCCGCTTCTAGGAACTGACCTTGTGACACCGTGCCTAAGCAGCACTTTATAATTTTGTGTGATCTCCTCTCCACTGATACTGACAAATATCTGTTTACTTTACCAAATGCAATAGGCTTTTACTACTCTTAACGCCTGCTGATGCCACAGAGACAATAACAGTTTTACAGGAATCAGAGGCATAGCATGTAGCTTTTGCACTCTGGCCACTGGCAGCAGGTGGGCAGCAGCAGTTATGACTAATATCATACCCCAAGTTGTTTCCCAAGGCTAGTGCCCCACTCACCCACCTGTTGTGACAAAAGGTGACAATGCCCTTGTAGTTTAAGTACTGGACCAGGACATTGGGGCTCAGAGCTTGGCTTTTTCAGACATAGGCTGCATAGATGCATTCAACTGATGTACAAGAATTGTCCCAGGTTTGTTCTTCTGGTAAAAAAAACTTACCTGAACAGGCAATAGAAGCCCCAGAAGAGCAGAGCTTGTAGTGCTAATGCTGTATAGCCAGGAGTCCCCTGGACACACATCTCAGCCTACTCTCCAGACTCTTTCAGTGTGCCTAGTGACATATGACAGCAATGCACAGAGCAGCTCTGATTGGCTGACCCAGGTTGTTCAGAGTCAGTCAGCATGTTCTGCTCTCCACTCAGCTGGACCAGTAGAGTTCATTTGGCAATACGTTGTCTCCCTGGGGGGAAGGGAGGGGCAGGAACAAAGCATCCTGGGATAGATCATGATGTGACTTCTCTCAGAAGAGAACATGTAGAAGACTACTCTCAGTAGAAGACTACTTTTCTCCCAGGTAGCTATTTTTGCTCTGTGAGAAAAATTCTGAACTTCTGTATGCTCATGGTTTCTCCTAGGAGAGCAGCAACTCTCCTAGGAGAAGCTTAATGTCTGTACATGGTCTTAGGCCTTGTACAGGCATTGTTTCTCCTGGGAGAGTAACTTCTCTGGGTTTCTTCTGTGACAGTGAATGTCCAAACATGCCATGGATGTGTGACATTAAGCTAATTTATCCAGGTGCAGCTGGTGAACTCAGACTGGTGGGGTGATGGAGCATCCTGGCGGGGTGGGGGGAGGGTTGCAGCTGGCCAGGAGTGGTGGAGGGGAAAGTGGGGTTTGCAGCTAGCCTGCAAACCCCCCCGCTCCCAGCCGGCTACAAACCCACCTCCCCCCGCCACTGCCAGCTCGCTGCAACACCCCCCACCTGCTCCCGTGGGATACTCCACCACCCCACCAGTCTGAGTTCACCAGCTGCGCCTGAATTTATGCCATCTTGCTTTTTGAATACTGCCTCATAGATGTTTTGGGGAGACCAATCCTTCAACACTGCTGGGTCTATCACATCCTAGTATGTCCCTGTGCTGAAACATACTCTTGCTCCGTAAGAGTTGCTTCCTGAATTTGAGTTAGTGCTGCCTCCCTAGTTTGGCTTAGTGACTTTGGGAAGTAATGAGTGAGTGCTGTGAGTGGTTAGCAGGTGAGGTGGGGGTCAGCATGATGCTGTCAGGCACTTTGAACAGGCTGTACAAATAAAACCTGTGAGGCATTAGAACTTTAGTAGTATAGAACATAAAAGAAGGCCAATAAAGTACAACGACACTTAAAAGTATCTGAAGGTTATGTTTACCTCTGGATGAATGCAAATAGGTCATATCAACCTTGATGTAAATTATATACATGTATAGAACTTCTACTGCAGAAGACATTTCTGATGAAAGGGGATGATTGGAAATATCTGGCATCTTCCTCTTCTGCAGTACATACAGAGGGAGGAAAGCATTTGGATAGGCTAGGCTTGACAATGCTGCAAACTCAACAACACAAAATAAAATTTTCTTCATAAGGATAATCATTTATTTACAACTTTCATCTTGCCAGGATGAAAATGAATGTGGTAGTCTGATGTTGAAAGTAAAAAAATTAAAAAAACTATAATTCCAACTTGCTTCTTTATCTAAATGCTATCTATATATTAATATGCACATGAACAAAATAAACCTCTTTTTTTCTCTAAAGCAGATATATCTTTCTCAGCACTGTTTATTCTGTTTTTTGTCGTCTTACATTTTTCATTCACATTTATTTTGCTTACAAAGCAATGAGAAATTCTTTGCCACTGGAGTTTATGGCTTTCAAAACATTATAAAAATGTCATGGGATAAGTTTTGTGTTCTAACCATAATATTTTGTCCCCCAAGAAAATTGAGAAATAAAAAGATAGCAGCAGAATATTTTTCCTTCACCCCTATTCTATTTTAATTTCAGGAACAGTGCTATCATCTATTTCTCTCTCTTCCCCACTATTGCTCTTCTTCACACTGTTGGAACATTCCTCTAATCCAAAACCATTAAATAAACAAATACACATATCCTTATGCTGAAATATGACTAAAGTAATACCATAGCTCTTCCAAATTAAGCCTTTCATCCTGCACATACTTCTGTAAGTGCATAATAGTAATTGTGAGTAGGTTAATTGATTACAATAGTATTAATCATATTAATACAACTCAGGGACTTGCATGTTTGGAGGTCCGGCCTGAAAGATTCCAGTCTGGACACTTGTTCTGGTGTCACACAGGACAAAAATGATTATGAACAGACCACAGGAATCCACACAAAACACCTCAAACTCAGCCACAGTCCAGATCCCCTCACAGGACTGAATATATGTTTCTCAGCCCAGGCCAGGGCTAAGCTAAATACTTGTCTATCGTTGACAATGTTTCCTACTTATATTTGCACATACGCTTCAAGGAGTTGTTAAAGCCACGTAATCTGCAAATTTAAGAAAGCAATATTTAATCAGTGTAAGAAGGTTCTCACCATTGAAGGAAATGGAGCTGCTCAGATTTATGCCAAGTGACTGGGGTAAATGATTGTAACAAGGATTAAAAAATTGGGTATGTCCCAATTTATTTTTTAAATTTTTGGTTACCCTGATCACTTGGTCCACACCACATTCAGACTCGGATAGAGAGGGTTGCCCAGCCTGCATCCAAGCTGGTTCCTGGGCTGAGAGTTGTGCCTGGAAAACAGAAAGGTGGGTGGTGAGGTTTGCCAGTGGTCTGTCTGGGAATAAATACCCACTCTCAGGTGAGCAAAGTTGTGTTTTTAGGGGGGTGGGATGGGGGCGGGGGAGGCAGTGTTGTCTGTTTGATTTTTCTTTCCTCCAGTCCCCCGAGCCCACCTGAGTAGTGGCAGGGCTCCAGGGAACAAAGCTCAGCATGACAGGCCAAAACCCCTTCAGTCCAGTGTGCTGAGTCCCTGATTCTGGCTTTTGCTTCACTCCAAGCACTGGAAGTATCTATGAGGATGGCTCAGCCAAAATGTGACCAGGACACTGAGAACCACCTGAGATTCTGTCCCCTTTCCCTGCAAGGCTGCCTGGCTAACAAGGGAGGGGACATGAAGAAAAGAGACATGCCTGATGTGGTAATCTGGTGGTTAACTTTCCAAACCCTAGTTCCAGGGTTCAGAACTCCAGGCTGCCTTGCCCAGGGCCCCCTTAGCCACGAATACAATTACTTTGTTGTTTTAATTTGGGGGCAGCTGAGACCCCTCAATCTATATTACATATAGGCTCAGAGAGAAAAAGCTGCCCAGCCTGTGTGCTTGCTCACTCCAGATCTGGGCATTGCACCTGGGAGGTGACTAGCATAAGTTCAGGACTGCCAGACCTTTAGCAGGGCAAGGGTCCCTCTTAGGTCTAGTCATTTAAAAAAAAATGTTTGGACCACTGTGAACCCTTGGGCCCATACTGCATGTGAACTTGGAGAGAGGTCTGTCCTGCCTACATGCATGCTGGCTTCCAGGTTGGAGTTACAAACAAAATTTTTCTGTGATCATGAAAACAGCCATCCCTGAATTTGGGATTATTTGGACCTACAGGTGTAGTGTAAGCTCTTTCTACAGTCAGGCCCAAACTCTGTAGGTCTAGAGACTTAAATGCCGAATTAGACCTTGAATAAGTTATAGGGGATGGACAGCTTAGGGAGAGGCAACAACAGGAGCCAATGTTTCAATATATTTATAAAGAGGGCCTGGCAAAGTGAGAAGGTGAAGTTGTGAATCCTGAGTTGGCCGAGACACTTCCCAGGTTTGAGGTAAGAGAAGGCAAACTTTATCAGGTGGAATGAGGTAAAGGGGGAGAGGAGATACTTCAAATTCTAGTTCCTCACCAGTAATGTTGTGGGTAGCACATACGCTTCCCATGGGGAGGCACCTGGGAAGAGACAAGACGGAAGCACTCTCTATTTGAACTGGTTTATGGACACAGACCTCGGGGGCTACTAGATATAATTTGTGAGGGCTGTTTAGAGAAAAACCCAGCAGATGAGCAACCACTTTGTTTTGTACATGAATTTCAAGACAGATTAGAGCAAGTAAGGAATCTGGCTCAAGAGAATCTAGGCAGAAATCAGAGAAGACAGAAGCAAAATTATGATAAGCATGTGAAAGATAGAGAATTTAATGGAAAGGATTGAGTGTTGGTAATGCTACCAGATAACAACCACAAGTTATCCCATTGGCAAGGGCCATTTCAAGTCACACATAGGATGGGTCCGGTGAACTATGAGGTTCAGTGGACTGAACCAGTCAGGAGACGGCAAATTTATCATGCTAATTTGTTGAAGAAATGGTATGGAGAGAAGGGTTGGCTCTTGCAAGGGGGTGGGGTTCATGTCACAAGATTTAGATTTTATTGAGGGGCCGGTTTTGTCAGGACCAAAGGAAGGAGGTACCAGAGTGGGGAAGAATTTGTCAGCTAGTCAGCATAAGGAACTTGAGCAACTAGTCAAAGAATTTAGAGACATGTTCAGTGATAGACTGGGGGAACCCAAGAGAGTGGAACACCAGATAAAAACACTTACCAGTTGTATAGTAATAAATCACTGGAGATACTTACCTCAGCATCTATGGCAGTCAGTAAAAAAATAGATTAGCCAAATGAAGCAGTTAGGAGGTATACAGGAGTCCCACAGCCCTTGGAGGAGCCCATTAGCAATAGGGCCCAGAACAGATAACCCTATGAGAATCTGTGTGGACTACAGGAAGGTGAATGAAGTGACAACTTTTGATGCCTTTCCGATGTCGCAAGTTGATAATATGATAGAGAGGATAGGTCAAGCAAAGTATATTTCTACGCTTGACTTAACAAAGCGGTATTGGAAGATTCCTATGGCCCCACAGGATAAGGAGAAAACAGCTTTCAGCACTCCTTGGGACTTATTTCAATTTAAGAGGACACTCTTTGGGTTGCATGGAGTAGCCACTTCATTTCAGCAACTGGTGGATAAAATCTTAGCTCCACACCAAAATTATGTGGCAGCATACATTGATGATTGTAACACAGTATGCTTCCAGGCCCAGTGCTAGCACCGGCCTGCCTGTCTGTGGGCACGCTGCCCACCTAGCTCTTCTGCCATGCCTCGTTGGTAAATAATAAAAATGGTAATTAGATGGGAGGCTGCCCATTTTGAACCCCTGATGTCTAGGGATATTTGCAGCTCCAAACCTTCCGTACACTGCCACCCATGCCTCGCAGATAGCATCCATGATTATAAATGCTCTGGCCAGAAGCCAAGCCAAACTCTGCCCTACGTTGGGCTTCTTCCACACTCTCATTCATACTGCCCCCCTCACCAGGCCTCACTCACTCCTCCCCTTCTCACAAGGCCTCTTTCATTCTGCCCCTCTTCTGGGACTCTTCCACTCTGCCCTGCTCCCCAAGAGGGGCCTTCAGGCCATCAGGCTTACTTGCATTTACTCCAGGTGATCAACCCTGCAGCCCTTTGGGTGCCTCTGGCAACCCGGCTCATGAGTGATGGTCAATGCCTAAGCCTAGGGTGAATCTAGCCACTGGCTCCTTCCCAGGCATTCAGCTCTTTCTGCCCCCCTTGCGGCCACTCTCTACACCTCCTTGGGGTCACCTTTATGCTCGTCCTGGGCACCATGCTGCCCTTTCTCTGGGGCTCCACGCTTCCCTTTCTCTGGGGCTCCACACTGCCCTCTCCCTGGGGCTAACTCTATGCCGCTTCATGGGCTGGGGGTCTTATACCACCCCCAGGGGCTCAGGTGCCTTTCCTTCAGTATGCCTGGCCCCATATTTTGTATCTTCTCTCCTATATGGTGGGGGCTGAGGTTTTAAAGCGCCCCTACCTGCCTTTCACTGAAGAGGTAACTAGCCTGGCATTTTCTAGGGGCTCCCACACCACTAGGAGCCCCACCAGGCCACCCTTCCCCAGCAGGGTGTACTTTCAAGTCATACCCAGGACCAGGAGCCTCCAAACTGTCCCCCATAGTACCCTTACCTCCATGGTGTTCCAGGAGCAGCTCAGCCTGATGTTTCCTCCTTGGCTGCTCAGCCGAGACTGCTGCCTTTCTGGCCTAAGTTTGAAATCAGCCACCTGGTAGCTCCATGCTCCAACCCTTAAAGTGACAGGCACCAAAAGTGTTCTGTCACAATATTATTATTATTTTCTCTGAGAAGCAGATGCAATATCAACGACATTGGTGAGCCATATTACAAGAACTGAGAACTACAGTCTTGATGGTGAACCCGAAGAAATGTGCACTTGTCTAAGAGGAGACCCAGTATTTAGGGTTCCAAGTAGGCCAGGGTCACATCCAACCAGTAGGGGACAAAGTTGCTGCTATACAAGACTGTAGAGTACCTAAAAACTGTAAGCAACTTCAATCCTTTTCAGAATTCACAAATTATTATTGGGGGTTTATCCCGGGGTTTTCTGAGTTAGTAGCCCCATTAATTGACATGACATGGGGAAAGATCAAGTCAACTTCAGTGGTCTAGGCCAGCAAAAGAGGTTTTTGATAGAGTTAAGAAAGCTCTCCATCAGAAACCAGTGCTGTACACCCCTAACTTCCAAGAAATGTTTTTCCTGCAAACGATGCCTTAGGAGTGGCTTTAGGGGCAGTGTTGTTCCAGAGGGTTCAAGGAGAAGAGTGACCAATAGCATACACAAGTAAGAAACTCTCTGGATTAGAAACTAGATATTCCACAATAGAACGAGAATGTCTGGCTATCCTCTGGGGAATTGAACTTTTTAGATATTATTTATTAGGAAGAAAAATCATATTAATTACAGATCATGCCCCATTAAGGTGGTTGCAAGCAGCGAAAACTGATAACTGATATCATGAGGTGGTTGTTGGCCCTACAACCTTTTCATTTATTGGTAGAACATCGTCCCAGGGGAAGGAATATAATTGCCAACTTCCTGTCCCATTCACTGTAAGAGGAGACAACATTGATGGAAATGTGAGATTTAAGCCAAGCAAAGAATCTTTTTCTTTCTTTTTTTCTTTTTTGATTAGAAGATGAGTTAAAGGTAGAAGTGTATATAACACCTGGTGGGAAGTAAAATGTGGGGGTATGTAACAGGGAGGCAAGTTCGGATCTGTTACAGGGGATGTTTTGTGTAAACTTACCGAGAGCCAGAGCCACGGAGCGCAGGGCTGTGATGTCACCTGGCTGCGTCCCATTGTGAGAGCATCCGACATCTGAAGAGAGAGACTCTGATTACAGACTAGAATAGGAATTAGATGGAAGCATTAAAAAAACCGATGCCAGCATACTTCAGCCCCCAGAAGGGGACAGAGTGAGAGAAAAAGCAACCAAGGAAGGTTGTGGCAGCCTGCGTGGAGGCTCAGGATCTCAGCAGCAGCAGTTTGTGAGACATGGAGTGGCTTTCCCAGAAAACTGAGGCAACTTACCTGAGATAGAGGAAGGTGAGACCACTCTGGTAAAAGGGGAGGCTGGAATTCCGTAAACCATGAGCCGTACCCTAAGGGAAGAAAACCAAAGAAAGATAAATTTTAAGGTGAGACAGGCTGATAGCTGTCCACCTGCTGTAAAGACTATGAAATATTGAAATAGACTTTACTGTTTATGGTTCCTTGTATGTAACCACATACAAGGAACATTGAAGGAAAAATATAAACTGAGCTATATGATTTACAGTCTTCTTTGTTTGATTATTTTCATATTCTCCCATCAAGGTGTGGCAGACGAGTAGACAAACAAAGATAGCTACTAGGCCTCCAGATTTAGAAGAAAGACCTTCAAGCCCATACCTATAACAAACACATTGGGTAGTTTTACGTGCTCTGGGATGCGGTGCCAGCACTTTAATTAGCGAACCATGCTAATTAAAAGCACCTGTGTGTCACGTGCATCATCATACCTGCACTTCCCTGCACTAAAAATGTTGCAGCAGGGTGCTTTGAACTAAAACTTATCAAATGTGTTTTATTTCAAAACACCCTGTCACCCTTTTTTCAGCACAGGGATGCCGATACACATGACATGGAAGGCTGTCACAGTGTGTCAACTTCTGTGCTCCAGCAGACTTGATTAATCGAGTCTGCCCTGACATGCTGGATTTCCAGCACATCAGAGCAGGCTCCCCACATGTCTATAGGAGTCCATTGTCTGTGAAGACAGAAATGTTCTGTAACATACCTAACAATATTTTTGCCACTGTTTGGACCCAGAGTACTAGTGATGCTCCATGTGTCTTCCTGAGGTCTATTATAGCTTTTGAGGCCCTTCAGGGTCTTTGTACTAAAGATCCCGTTAGCACAAGGCCCTTCAGGGTCTTTGTACTTTGTACTAAAGTTGGTTACATTCTTAGGGGGTAGCTTGGGATTTGTAGTTTGTACATGGAACCAAAGTGGGTATTCTTATGGAACTTTTTGGACTTCATATATATATAACATAATTAGCTAAGAGTTCAAAGAACTGAACTTGATGACCTGGGCAGAACTATGTTCCTGTACTAATGCTCCTATCTGGAAGTTTCAGTCAGTTGTATCTTAAGATGCCACTTTGAGAGGAAAAACTATGCATCTGAGCACAGTCATGTTTTTCCTGGGAATTGCTGGAGGTATGGTGTGCAGGTGCCTAGCAGGATTCTAGGGACTACTGGCTGCAGGCCATGGGAGCATTAATTAAATTTGCCGGCAGGCTGCTACCATTTTATCCATAACTTGTGCCCTTCTGCTCTCTCCTCATGGGAAGTTACCAAAGAGAATATACTGCTCTAAAAAGTCAGGCCCTGGGGCAGCCAAGTCATCCCCTAGCGGCCACCTAGAGCTCACCTTACTCTCTTCCTTCTGGACATTAAGGGCCTCACCCTGTTGTCTCATCTGCCATGCCTTGGTGTTAGAATTGGACTGGGAAGCTGCCCCTAGAGGTCAGGTGGTTTTGCTTCAGGTCCTAGATTTTTGTCTGAGCTGTGCCTCCCTGGCCATGGCCCACTTTAATTTGGCTGGGCTCCCCCACCTGAGGTCCACTGTCCCAGGACCCTAGACTCTTAGAACCCAGCTCCGCCCTCACCCTTTGCAGGCTCTGGGTCCCTCAGCCCTGGTCTTGCCACTTGCAGGCTCTGGACTTTTCTGCTGCATGCTACAGTACTTCAATCAATAACAGCACTCCCCCCAGGCACTGGTTGTGGCCTCCAAGCTTTTCAGGGCTCGTTGCTGGACTTTGGCATGCTCAGCCTTAGCCTGCTTATGGTGCCTACCTGATTTTGAAGGGTTTAGGACCCAGGATGCCCAAGATACCCTTCTTGGTGGCCTCCTCCCTCCCTACAGCTACAATCTGGTCCTCCAATACCCAACCTAATCACAATGTAAATGCAAGCGAGCTACTTCACAACGGAAATCCACCCTTCTCTGGGTCATTGCCTCAGCACATGCTATAAGTCCATCTTAGTTTCCTCCTTTTAACATTACAGGACAACTTGGGTACATGGCAGTCTGTCTCCTGCAGCCATCTTCTCCAGGAGATCTTCCCCCTGCAGCGTGAAGGGCCAGACTATCCCCATAGCCTCAGGCCTTGGGTATATACACCTTTAAACCCCACCCCTTCTGGTCATGTGGCTCTCCAGCCAGATACAGGGGTTTCCCCTTTGCCTAATGGCCAGCCTGTGCTCCTCTGCTGCAACCCCACACAGCAGGATTGGCCTGCTGCACTCTCTACTTAAAGTAGCAGGAGCCTCTGGCTCCCTGTCACAACTGCCCTTAATGAAAAGTGATTTTGCAAATATCTCAGAGAAATTTTTGCTAGGTATAAGGTTTATAAATGATTATGATGAGAAGACTGGTGAAATCCCTTGAAATCCCTCCATTTTTGGGTGTGTTTGTTCTAAGTAAAGATAGACCACTCTGAGGTCAATTCTCCCGTTTGTTGCTAGCCAGCCAGTAAAACTATTTGGTGGAGATTATTTTAATAACTGGGGTCTTGTGAATGCAGCTGTTCACCAGATGTTCTTCAGCTATACATATTTTATAGGTAGTTATATTTCTTTATTTCCAGCCACCAAAAAAAGAAGAAAATGTGCTACCAGTTTGAGATCTATTTAAACGATATAATTTTTATTATAACTTCTCATATGTTAAAAAAATATGTTTTATGGAAAAATACATGTGTATGTATAAACACACATGTGAAAACACTCATATATGTGTTGTATATGTTTACTATTTTCAAATAAATATTATGAGACTCCTTGCATGTTATATTATAACCATGAAATTTGAAACATAATGTATGGAAATTATCCTGTGATTCCACCAATTTCTGACTAGAACATTCAAAAATAAAATCTGCATGAAAAAAAATATGTATGTGTATTTTTAATATGAAGCATATTTTATTACTAAATCTAAGTGGAAAATACTGCAGACATATAGGTCATCTACATACCAGAATGTGGACTGACTTAAAGCAGATTTATGACAACTTATTACCAATCATAAAAAATGTTGTCATAGATGATACACTGAATTTCATATGCCATAGTGTTTGAAAACTTGTCTTTTCTATCAATGAAAAGCAGAATTACATTTTTTGTATTAGTATAGCTTTGCAATGGTAGCATGTTTTATGCACATCTCAGCTGACACATTTTTCATTGACATGATTAAATTCCTTCTATTTTTGTGGAAAAGGAGAATATTCACCCCTTAAGGAAAACCCTTATAGAAGGGATTTAGTGGTAACAAATCCAAGAGGGCTCTATGGCCATTACTATAAAATCTAAGAATGCAATGGAAATTTATGTCTTGTCTATAGATTTTTTTAAACATGCCTATTGAATTCTATATAATGGATAAAATTTCCCACTAAATTCTATAAGACAACTGCAATTGTTTAGAAAAGTTTTTGACATTTAAACCTTAAATGACTACCCCATTTAGGGATAAACAGTAGACTTTGCCTTGTCCAGTTATCTCAGTAACAAAGCTCCCATGATTGTCAACAGTACAGGCCCAAGCCCAAGCCCAGAATATTTTAAAAAGTTATATTGTTCCCTTTACGTTGATCATTTTGGGTAGGATTAACAGAGAATGTATACATTCCTGACCGTATTGGTAAAACAAGGGGGATGCATCTACACGTGCACTTTACTGCAGAGTTGACTAATTAGCTCCACAGTAAAGTATCACTGTCTACATGTGCACCCATACTAGGGCACAGTAAATTAAATAACTCTGCAGTAGGATTAGTACTGTCAGGGATACACATATAGACAGTGATTGGGGCTGGCTGGTGTATGAGGGTGCTAAAAAGCTTGGGGTGTGCCTGAGGGCAGCAGATTCTGGCAGAAACTGTGCTGGAGTTTATCACATCACCTTAATGGCACATGTAGATCACCCAGAGGGGATGAGAACTATAGTCTGAGAGCTACAGTGACAGAGAATGCACTGCCTAATTTACTAACACCACTAGTGTTAAATCCCCAAGAAATTTTTAGCAGAATACCACTCTCCCACATCATGCAGGTTTTAATACCCTCCTTATCCTAAGAAGGCTAAAATGAAAAAAAAGATTACCAATCCTCAGAACGTCATATTTTGATGCTCTCCATACTTGTCCCATTACTGAATTTTGTGCATGAAATAGAATACTCTGAGTTTAATATTCCCAACTCCAAGCCTTCAAGCAGTAAAAAACACGAGATTGGTTTTGGGAGACAGAAGATTAAAGCAGTTTTAACAAATCAGATTGTTAGTTTTGTACCTCTTAGTGTTTCAGTAGGTCAGTTAGGAGATCTCACTCCTCATCTTTCTTGGTTGGGCAGGTGGCAAGTTCCAGAGTGGCTGAGCTTGGTGGTAGCTGGGTGTGAAAATATATAAGATCCAGTATTGGATCTTTATAATTGAAGATTATAAAAGACAAATTTATTGGACAGATTGACGTCTATACATATCTTCAGTGAATTCAGGTTTGCCTGGCCAGGGAGTTCCCAGAGACCATACAGAAAAATGAAGCAAAGGTAAATGTTTCAGTGGGGCACCTTTACCCCTGGTTTTTACTAGTAGGTATTTTGAGAGAGCAAGGAGGGACTTTTTGAAATTCAGTTTCTTTCACAAACTACTGGATACCTCTGAAGACTTTGGTCAGAACTGTTTAGAACACATGGATGTCCCTCCTATTAGTTTTGAGTAGACTGGCATCATACTGAAGTGTGGTACATTGTCACCTGTCCCTTGGCACTGTCTGTGAGTAGCCGTCATGCCATACCATGTTAGCAAACAGGCAAATATTATTAATATTATTTATTAATGGAAAGCTATAAGAGTGTTAGGCAAATCTGTGGTAAAAATCCTACTTTTATGTACAGACTGACCCTACTTTATGTATGACACCTTAGTGATCAGTCTTAACTCATCATTCAAATTAAACAGCTTCCTTTCTACTGCCTGGATACCAAGCAGCAGTCAGGCGGGATAGAGCTCAGACAGCCTCACAGTCCTTAGTTCTCAGCCAAGGGTTACTCCAGCCCACTGGAGCTAGAAGGAACAATATTAGAGAAAGTCCGGCTTGTGGAGCATGCAGTGTTCACTAATTCTTTAAAGAATTAAGCTGCAACTCTTTCTGAAGCCTCTAATGAGCATGTACAAACTGAAACGTCCCTAAGAGTTAAAAGAATTTGATCAAATGTTGGGGGATTGCCACAGGAATGGCAGAAGAAACATCCCTGATGCAGGGGCAGCTCCCCAGCAGATTTCAAGGCATTGTTCAAAAGCATTAAAATGTCTTAGCAAATAGGACGCTTGAATTTTTCTCATAGGATTTTCCTCTGCCTCATTCTCAGAAATGGCTGAGCCTTTCTTGAAATATTCAGCCTGAAGCAGACCCCTAGCATGAAAAAATTCCATCCTGTTAAAAGTTTGGCAAAGTTATAAGCAAGTATAAAGCCTTCATAATGGAAAGTATCAGGCAGTTGTATAAACAGGTGGTGCTACTACTCATGCCTGTAACGTAAAAAGCTGAATAGTAGCAGTAGCATAAACTGGTCACAGGTGAGCCCAGGCAAGGACTGGATTCAAATCAAGCAAGATATCTATGGAGGTATACAACAGGGTGAGGTAATCTGCTCTAAGTTTTTCCATCCATTTCAATGGGTTTTGAATGAGGCCCTATATGAACATTTGATATGAAGTGTTACTTAGCTTCTGATGTAATGTTGACTTGTAAAGACAATCGATGTTTGCCAGAGCCTGAATATATTCCTTGAAAACAAACTCCTTTGAAAGCTGCCAGACCAAGGTGGTATGATTCAGTGGTGACATATTCCAGGTGTGTTCTCTGTATTTCCATCTCCAGCCAAAATGCTAATTTTAGAGTATTTCTATTTGCATTAAAATAACAAACCATTATGTAAAACGACTTTTAATATCATGGTGTATGTTTGAGGGGTCCAGCTGTACCTTCCTAAAGATATACCACCGTAAAATAGTTTCTTCTTTTAATCTGATCTTGCCAGTTGCAGTTTTAGAATTTTTATGCTCCAAGATAAAATTTGATTTATTAAAAAATGCTCATTTAGGGGTATTTCTAAATTCCCAGTTAAGTTAATTTTTAAAGAATATTATCTATTTATTAACACTGAGTATGCAATAAATAGTTCAGCAATGTTCTGATAGGCTTGGAAAGGCTCAGACACCTAACTCCACTTGCCTGCCTTCCTTCCTTCCTATAACAAACCAATAGTAAAGTGACAGTGGTAGCTTCTAGAGATAAACTTTATCATTGGGGATCCTGGTTTTCTCTGTTTAAAAATCCCAAATTGTTATATAATAAAGGGCTCAGTCTGTCTGTCTTTCTGTCCATAATGTTCTTGGAGCACTGTGATTAGTTAGTGAAACAACCAGTCAGAATGTGGAACACCACCATGATGGCGGGGACAGAGCAGAGGAACAAGGCCAGTGGCTCTGGCCTTGCCCTCCTCCCTCCATCCCACCCATCATGGCTGTGCTCCACAGCCTCTGAGGAGCAGGGATGGGGGGGTGGGGGAGGGCTGAGGCCAGCAGCGCTGGAGGCAGTGGCAGCACAGGTTGCTGGTAGAGGGGGACTGAGGGGACAGGGGGCAAGCTCCACCCCCCTGCTCTTGGGAGGCGGTGGCAGCACAGGATGGAAGGTGGCAACACCCCGCTTCCCCCCACATCATGCTTGATGGACAATTCACTAGTTTTCTGATTAAAAACCCCAAATTCTCTGTTTAAAAAACCCAAAGTCCATGTTTTTCCATGATTAAAATAAAATGCCACTATATATAGGTATCAGTTGAACACAATGTTTAATTGATATATTTTTAAAGCAAATTGAAAGCAATCTGAAAGCCTACCAATACCTCAATCATTTTAATAAAATAAATTCTAAATACCTATATATTTTGGCATATGAAATATATATATTTAATCATGAAAAATCAGAGCTCCCCCTGCCCCCTTTTCTCACCTGGACATGGGTCCAGCTGCGTCTGTGTCCCCCACTGCTTTGTGGCACTGAGCAGCCCTGATATACTGGTATCCTGTGCCTGTCTATGCCATTGCCCCTCAGTCCCAACCTACAGCCCACCCCCCCAGCTCTGCTGCTGCCCCTCACAACCAACCCACATTCCCCTGGCCCAGCTGGTGCCCCTCAATCTGGGCCCACAGCCCCCTGGCGCTGCCAGTGCCCATCACTCCCAACACATAGCCCTAACAGCCCTCACTCCAAACCCACTGCCCCTCAGGCCTCAGCTGCCCAGTCTGTGAGGAAGGTGGTGGATTTCTGAGGAAGGGGGGTTATGGGCACAGGCAACAAGTGCAGGTGGTGGGGGGCACAGGTGATGCAAGGGGGGGACATGAGTTCCCCCCAGATTTCTGTGCCCACAGCAGGGTGCAGTGTGCAGGGCTGCAGCCTAGTTGGACCAGCTCTGGGCAGGAGTTGCCTCCACGGCTCAGCAGGTGGATCCCTTCCAGTGGAAGGGAGTGCCACACTACCATGGCTGCCAAGGTGAGTTGCAGCAGTGGTGGCAACAAGTTGTTACCCACTACTGCTGGGTGAGCAGGCAGTGCCTCACCTTGGGGGCCATAGCAGCTTGGTGCTCTCTCCCATGTCAGGTCCTGCCTGATGGGCTGTGGAGGCAGCTCATGCCTGGAGTTGGTCCACCCAGGCTGCAGCCCTGTGCCCTGATGTGGTTGCAGAACATTGTGGGTGGGTGGGGGGGCATATTCCCCCCCACTCCACTCATAGATTTACCTGGAGAGAGCAGCAGGAGCTGCTGTCCACTGCTGCCTGGCTGCCATGTGCCTGTGTGCACATGAA
>NW_017728992.1:2211595-2211851 GCF_001723915.1 Gavialis gangeticus
GCCACCGCCAGCTGGATCCCAGGTGCCAGCTCTGAGCAGGCTCAAGTGATGGAGGGAAGGAGGGAGGGAGGGAGAGAGAAAGCATGTACAATCAGTTGGAAAATGTTTTATTGATATATCTACAATGTTAAAGTAATTTTGAAGACTGCCAATGTCTCTATCATAATAATAAAATGAATTCTAAATATCTATATGTTTTGCTGTTTGCTTTTGGTTTTCTTATCATAGAGCAGTTAGAGCTCCCCCTAACCCCTTC
>NW_017728992.1:2216851-2218296 GCF_001723915.1 Gavialis gangeticus
CTGGAGAGAGCAGCAGGAGCTGCTGTCCACTGCTGCCTGGCTGCCATGTGCCTGTGTGCACATGAACACATGCATGTCCCTTGCAGGCAGGCACTCTGCCAGCCTACACAGGGAAACCCACAGTTTTCCATGCTTTTCTCCTTTAAAGGTGAAATCCATGATTATCTCCTTTAAAGGAGAAATCCATTATTATCTCTATTAAAGGAGAAAATTCTTGCTTTTCTCTTTAAAGGAGAAGATCAATGCTTTTTCACAGCAAATGGAGAACTTGAATCCTTGCTTATAAAATAGCATATATTTCTTAATGTTGTGCTACCCCCTAGAAAGAGATACAAGAAAAAGGACAAATCATCCCAAATGAAGTAGGGATTTGCTGCTTGCCAGAAGAATTAAGATCTGCCCTTAGATTAGTATTGGCAAGTTAGGGGAAAAGGACGTTTCACCAAACCACATTTAAAGGAGTAAGGCCTAAAATCTCTACATTATCTTAGAATGTTAATTTTTTCAAGTGTAGGTATGTTCACATGTGGACTTAAACTAAAAAAAATGCTAATCGAGAATAATTATTCTAGATCTTAGTACATTTTCAAGTGGTAGACAAGCCCATGTCTCTGGGAATGAAACAAGAAAGGTCTTGTTTATGAGGTAGGGTACTGAGAGGGACCTAAATCAGATGATAGATTTTCTAGAATTCTATTTATTAATTTGAAAAAGTTTTATGTACCAGAACAGTTTGCTTCAATCTCTCTCTCCCTTTCTCCAGTTTCACATGCAACCCAGGAAGTGGGCAGTGGGGGCTGCTGCCTGGCTGTGACCTGCTGCCACCTGCGACAGCATGTAGCCCCAGGGCTGCACACCTGCCAGATCTGGGTGGGGACTTCATGGCCATTAGAGGTATCTGCCCCTGTGAGCCAGCTACCAGTGGCCTATGGCTACAGAGTTGGCCTTTGTGTGGCACTACTGCCATGTATGCCCCTGCCTGGCCATCTGGGCAGCTATCACCCGGAAGATGTTCTCAGTGTGGTGGCCTGCTTTGAACTTTCAAAGCATGTCCTTCTGGCCCCAAGTGGCCAGGAGGTCAGCCACCGCCAGCTGGATCCCAGGTGCCAGCTCTGAGCAGGCTCAAGTGATGGAGGGAAGGAGGGAGGGAGGGAGAGAGAAAGCATGTACAATCAGTTGGAAAATGTTTTATTGATATATCTACAATGTTAAAGTAATTTTGAAGACTGCCAATGTCTCTATCATAATAATAAAATGAATTCTAAATATCTATATGTTTTGCTGTTTGCTTTTGGTTTTCTTATCATAGAGCAGTTAGAGCTCCCCCTAACCCCTTCACTAACCAGGATGTGGGGACAGCTGCCCTTGCAGCCACAGCTCCTGCCAACAGATCTCATCCCATCTGCTAGCTGGGCACACAGGGTGTGTGCTGGGGGGGATGTAGG
>NW_017728992.1:2218800-2223656 GCF_001723915.1 Gavialis gangeticus
ATGTGGGGGACCATGGGGTGTGTGGGTAAGTGTGGGTGGATCATGGGGGGCTGTAGGGTGGGGGGCTGCTCAGGAGGGATGAGTCCCCTGCCCCCCTGCAGGGTGCAGCCCCGCTGCACAGCTCATAGACCTGCCCCCCCACAGGGCCACAGCCCCCACACAGGGGCTACCACCCCCACAGGGGTCACCCCCCCAACAGGGTCTAAAGCCTCCCACAAGGACTACAGCCCCCAACAGGGCCTACAGCCCACCCCACATGGGCCACAACCACCCCACAGGGACTGCCACCCCCCACAGGAGCCACATCCCCCCACAGTGCCACAGCACCCAACAGGGTTACAGGCCCCCCAACAGGGGCTGCAGCACTCCAACAGGGGCTAAAGCCCCCCCACATGGACTACAGCCCCCCCAACAGGGACTGCCACACCCACAGGTGCAACTAGCCCCTCTCATGGGCTACAGCCCCCCACAGGGCCACAACCCCCCTAAATGGGCTACAGGCCCCCCCCAAGAGGGGCTACAGCCCCCACGGGCCACAGCTACCCCACAGGGGTACCACAGGGTCCACATGCCCCCCACAAGAGATACAGTCTCCCCACAGGGACACAGCCCCCACAACTGGGCTACAGCCCCCCCAACAGGGACCACAGCCCCCTACATGGACTACAGATCCCACAACAGGGGCTACAGCCCCCCCCACAGGGGCTACAGCCTGCCCACAGGTTCACAACCCCCTCCAAAAGCCCTGCACTCACCAGCTGTAGCAGCGGCTGTTGGGGCCACTGGGGCCTCCTGGCAGGGCCCCTCCACATACAGTTGCTGCTCTCCAATTGCCCTGCCTACCTGGCCCCACCCCTGAACATCCCCCAGCACAGGGCAGTGGGGGGCAGTGGGGCCTGGGCCAAGTGGCCCCAGCTGTCTGATAGCGCAATTCCCTGCCGACCCGGGCTGCACCCATGCAATGGAGCAGTGGCAGCATACGTGCCAGGCAGATGAGGCCGGTTCCCACTGCCCCCCCGCTGCCCTATGCTATGTGTGGGAGCTCTGCCAGGAGGCCGCAGTGGACCTGCCAGCTCCTGCTACTGCTGATGAGTACAGGGTTTGTTTTCGTTTGTTTTTTTTAGTCTGGGACTGCTGGAGCTGGGCGGGGCGGGGGAGATTGGGGCAGGGTTGATCAGGGGAGTGAGTGGGGGGCAACTGGGGTGAGTCCAGGCAGGGGGGGCAATCAGGGAGCAAGGGCTAGGCGGGGCCAGGTGGGGAGTGGCATTTAGGGAGTGGGGGCCAGGTGGAAGGGTGATCGGGGAGCCAGGACTGGGCGGATGGGGGCAATCAAGGAGTGAGGGCTGGGCAGGGGCTGAGTGGGGGCTGGCTCACTATTGTCCCCTCCCCACTCCTCCAGCCCCCCTCACCCTTACTTACCTGGCATGAAGCTGGGTCCAGCTCCCTGCAGCCTGCATCGCTGCTTGCCCTGTACAGACAAGCAGCGTGCTTCAGCACCGGGGTGAGCGCTAACCATAGAGATGCCCTGGCTGGCTACCAGAGCGTCTCTATGGAGGGCCTGAGTCTCCAGTTGCTCTGCCCTGCTTTTTTTGCCCAGGGTATTTTTTGACCCCTGGATATCCAGGGGTTTAATTTTGCCCCTGCGCTGAACATTTTTTGCTCCTGCATGTGCCTCTTGCAGCATCTCAAAGGGCTTTGAGACGCTGCAAGAGGCACATGTGTGCTCATCTGGATGTGCCCTCTGAGTGTGCTGGCCAGGAATATTCCTCTCACTTCATGGATTATTTGCAACTTTCTACAGAGATTCCAGAAAGTCATTAAGCTTTCCAAAAACGTTAATGAAGAAACTATGTTCAGTCATAGCAGGCTGTCATAGCAATCAAGTTCATTTTCATTTAGAGATGGATCTGGTCTACAAAGTGCATACTAGAGCTCCCCCACAGGTCTACTCCTGACATTTGGACTTTCAAGATAGGTCTGTTTTGTTATTTCAGTGTTCCTGCACATGAATTAGTGCCCTCTCTGGGATATTTGGAACTGAATTGGTGTTGAGATAGACTTTCACTTTATGGGAAGAGGGGGCTTCTAAAATTACCCAGCACTGGCCGGACACTGCTCATTGAACCCCAAAGTGAAAATACCATTGCCTAGTAGTGTCCATTCAATTTGACAAGTGGCTTTTTTTTAAGTTTGATAGGTAACAAAGCATCTTTACCAGTCAGAAGTGAAAAGAGCTGAGCAGGAATTTTTTTTGTTTGTGAGACAAAGAGTGATTCTCATTCTTTTTTATTCCCTCCACACTTACTGTCAGGGGTACAACCAGGATCTGGGTAGTCAGGGCCTGACACTAAGTAGTCACAAGCCAAGGATCCAAGAGTCAGAACACAGGAATCCTGGACTAGAGTATGGCTAGATACACAACAGCTACCTGGGGGAAGGAGAGGTGGGAGATGAAGAGAGAGGGAGCATCTGTGCAGTTGAGTATCCTCTGAAGTACTAACAGGGCTCTTGCTAATATGCAGGCAGCCATGCCCATACAGTTAAGTGGGACCAGCTAGGGCTAGTTAATCTGTTTTCTGCCCTGATGTCTGACCCTAATAAATAATTAGATTTTGAAAAGTGGAATCCCTTCAGCATGAGGGATGGGGACAACATTACCATAAGATACACTGTAACCTTGGTTTAGAGTTTTCTCCTGGAAGTGTGAGCTGTGGGTTCAAGTCCTTTTACAAAGAGAATATTGAACCTGGGTCTAACATATCCCAGGGACACACATAACCAGTAGGAATTTGGTAAAATGACACCTCTTCAAGCTGTATTTTGTATAAAGGACCTGATTTAGGCATCAACTTGCAGGAGAGCACTCAGGGCTGTGAAGCCATAGTTGAGGGAAGCATCTTCCTGAAGCCTGAAGTTCCATTAGGTCACAATATACCTTAGTGTTAGGAGCTGCAATTCTCAGAACTGAAGCACCCAAACCATGTGTGAATCTTTGTGCTTCCCTTCTCCTCTAGCCATACTGTAGTCCAGATGCCTGTTGGTTGATAGACTGGGTTGGCAAAAAGCAAAACATTATGCTTGCAAAACTGGCTTCCTTTAAGGTTGTTCCTTTATGTGAAGAGCTATTCCTCCAAATGGTGGGGAGAAAAGCCTACATCTAGCTGACATCTTCATCAATGACATGCATGGCTTCTTCAGTCCCAGCAAAGCCATCTGCAGTTCAAGCACTCAGGGACCAAACCCCTTGAGACCTAAGGATGCAGGAGGCATGATCAAGGAAAGGGGAGCTATCAATGCCTATTGGAAGGAGCATGTAGAAGACCTTTTCAGTCAAGACTCTGCTGCAACACCCAGCCAGAGATTATCCTGAAATCCCTTCAAACCTTGATGAGGTGAGGAAAACCACCAAACAAATGAAGAACAACAAGGACTCGCAGGTGGATGGAATCCCCTTTGAATTCTTAACAGTGAGAGGAGAGGAGCTCACATTGCAGCTTCATGATCTCATCTTAAGGAACTGGAATGATGAAAAAATCCCAGATGACTTCAGGGATGTCATGATTTTAACAATCTTCAAGAAAGGCGACAAGCCTGATGGTGGAAACTACAGAGGGTTTGCCTTGCTGTCCACCACAGGAAAGATCATTGCGAGAACCATTCTGATCCATCTCCTTCCACTTGCTGAAGGGCTCCTCCTGGAATCACAGTGTGGATTTAGAGCATCAAGAGGCACAACTGACGTGATCTTCCAGCTCACCAGCTGAGCTGCAGGAGAAATGTTGGGAACAACATAAGCCTCTCTACATGGCCTTCTTTGACCTCACAAAAGCTTTCAACTCTGTCAGCTGAGAAGTGTTGTGGGGGATCCTTCTGAAGTATGGATGCCCATCAGAATTTGTCACCATTCTCTGCTTGCTCCATGATGGTATGTGAGTGCTGGTTTACAGTAATGGATCTATCGCAGATCCCTTTGAGGTTAAAAAGGGAGTTAAGCAAGGTTGTATCATCGCTTCAGCATCCTTCTCAATATTCCTTGCAGCAATGTTATATCTGACCACCAACAAGCTGTCAACCTGAGCAGAGCTAAACTATTGAATGGATGGTACACTGTTTAATCTCAACTGACTCTGAGCCAAAACCAAGACCACCCCAATCATAATCATTGAGCTCCAGTACACTGATGATGCTATAGTGTGTGCTCCCTCAGAAACAGATCTTCAGGCAACTGGCAATGTCTTTACCAAGGCATACACAAAAGTGGGATTGACACTTAACATTCAGAAAACTAAAGTCCTCCACCAACAAGCTCCTAATGAACAGCTCCAGATCCACAGTAATGTTCTGGAGAACACTGAATATTTCCTGTACATCAGAAGCCATCTCTTGCAGAAGGCTGACATCAACAAAGAAATCCAACATTGCCTCAAATGTGCAAGTGACACCTTTGGATGCCTGAATAAATGGGTGTTCAAAGACTGCAACATCAGTGTCACGGGGGCACTCGGGTGCCCCGTGCCTGAGTAGGGATTAGGGCGTCTGCTAATTGCCAGGGCAGCTCAGGTACAGGTTGCTGGAGCAACCAGGTTGGTCAGGTGACCAGAAGGGGGCAGGGCCGGGCCCTTATAAACAGCCAGGACGGAGCCTAGCTAGCAGTTCCCTTCTGGCAGCCTGAGGTGTAGGAGCTCTGCAGGAGAGCTTAGCTGAGCAGTGCAGCCTGAGCACCCAGAGGGCAGCATGATGGTGAAGGTGGAGAGAAGCCTGACCGGGAGGCTTTGGCCAGAGAGCCAGGAGGGCCTGGACTTTATGTGCTAGCCGGTAGGCTTATGGTTTTGTTATAGCCGGTAGGCTTATTGTTT